>NC_051162.1:130798575-131035706 GCF_013339745.2 Dermacentor silvarum | reverse complement strand
GACCACAGGTCGAACGAGCTAGTGGGCCCGTGGTTACAGGGGTCCGTGGGCATGCGTTTTGGGGCCGTATTTGGGAATGATTGCTTTCAGTGTGGTACATTTAACCTTGCTATAACGTAATCGTTATAACAGGTTCATCGCATTTCTTTCTGTGTATTCGACATGAAAACGCCTTCGTGATATCATATATTGTTTGTAAAGCGTACGCGCTGATATTGGTAAAAAGATTCGCAAATTTGATATTTATGTTGCTGCAGCCAATATTCATTAGTCGATGTCGTTATATCGAAGTTTGATTGTCCTATATCAACTGCACCAATGAAGTGCATAAGCAGTCTAAAATGAAAGTCTGAATAAGGAATGTGGTGGGCCTTCGTAAATGATTTTTCAAGAAGCATGAAATTTAACCTAACCAACTTTTATTAGATATCAGATGTATAAAGTGTGCAAGAATGGCCCGTTTAGATGATTGCTGGCGCCGATTGTGATGGTGGATGAGTTGATGGAAAGGTTCCAGCATTTGACAGAGTTCTTGCAGATTAGGAGCTTTGCTATTGCAGTGTTTGAATCGCGATGTTGAGAAACATGCGTGCATGCTTGCATGTTCTTATAGACGGCTCACTCTGCTCAAGAAGGTTACAACAGCGTCTCAGGAATTGGTTAACATTATCGTTTATACCACTACTGTAGGCTATAGACTTTGATGATGACAGCAGTTGAGTCAACATCACCAAAGAAATGCTATACATCAAATTCATGAAGTGTGGGCCCTCTGAGGTCACGGCCGAAAGCTGCTGAGCAAAGGTGTCTCTGAGTAGAATGAATGCATGAAATAGCTGCTTGTGAAAACTGAAACACCTAAAGCAAAAAATGCACAAAAAGCAACTGGAGAGCACTACAGACATTCCAAGAGGCAAAATAAACCAAAATTTACTGCGATGAGAGGAGCTGGCCAGCCTGCTTTTTGAGTTCATTTCTTTCATCATTTTCAAGTTATCTGAATCAGTGAAAGTGAATGCAAACATTGTATTTTTCAGTATGTGGGCACACTTCCTGTTTGTCATGTGCATTGTTCTGTTTTGGTTTGTATGTGTGTGTAGAGTGTAATATAAAGCTTCCTTTATTAGCAAACCACATATACATGCTCCACCTTGGCCTCATTTTTGAGAGCGCCATCAGATACCACTAGTGTGGATTGTGTGACTTGGTAAGGGAGTTATGATCCCACTTTCAAGTTCAGAGAGAAAAAAAGAAGCTTTGTGTTCTCAGTCAATGCACCTTGCATTCTGCAGCATACACCAGCAACGCGATGATTCAACTAACAAATGTTATTGTGTTTTTGGATGCACAACATTATAGCTGCAGTGTGACAAGCACTTTTTTTTTATTGTAAGGTTTTTGCTTGAATGCTTTCGCAAGGCAGTCCGGTTATCTAATGCCTCATATACAAATTGTTGTGCCCGGTGTTGTGTTTCACTAAAGCAAGAGTACTGAAAGCAGTCATTCCAGATTATAGCCCCGTTTTTATTGCATGCGCTAATACAGGGCGAGTGCTGCGGGAAGTGTGCAGAGATGAATTGACCATGCAGTTCATTGCCATCTGTAATTGCAATGTCACAAATCCAATAGTTGCAGATGCTGCCTTCTGTAAGTGCAAAAGTGGGCATCGGTTACTGTTCTTTTCAGTCATCTCAACTTACACGCGCCGGAGAACCCTGTTGTTTTAAAGTAGCAGTTGAAAGACCAGTTTAGACACCTGGTTACTTGCATTACCACATTTTCTTGTTAACCATAATGGAAATGATTCATAACACACATGAAATGACTAAAATTTTATTTGCAAATGCCAACCAGTCATATATGATAGCACGAGCATCTCCTGAATGTCAGCTCACTGAAGTCACAGCCAACCAGTCACAGCAACCAGTCACTCTTCAACCATTTGAGTGAGTGCCATATCATCCGGTTATCACTCCTTGCAAAGAGCATGCACTGTTCCAGGCCATAGGCCCCTTCCTCCATGCTACCATTGGTATTAAACTACTAGCACTGGCTTTGAGCATTTTGAGCATGTCCACAGATGTTGCTGACATTTTCAGGCATTCTTTTTTGCTCAGGGAGCATGGCAAATCAGTTCTGTGGAAATCTGCAAGGTGTAGGAAGATTCATGAAAGGGAAAAATTGTCATCCACCCTACCTACACAGGCTTTCCAAAAAACCGATATGGGTTACCTGTGTAGTTTTTTTGCTGCTGTTGAGTTGATTACAATTTGTCGCTTGGGCAGAAGGGGACGGAATCCTTGAGCTGTATTTGGTGATCTTTCATTTGGCACAGTTCTCTTAACATAGCTCTAGGAGGGACACGTCTTGACACCATGCCATGGCTTGTCACATGCCTGCACCTGTTTTACAAAACAAATGCAAGTGCTGCGTTTCCACACAAAGTTGCCCTTCAGAAGTACAGCTGCTCTGAGGATGTCCTGTTGGAGCTTCTGAAGTGATTTTGCTTTTTTTCGTTGTTGATCCAGTTCAGCTGACAGCCAGCCATGACTTGTTGCATCGCTGTGGCGGTTTGTCCTAAACAAAGCAAGCGCAATGTTTTCGCGCAAAGCTGCTTTTTTCTAGAGGCACAAATTTCTTCTTAGTTCTCAGAAGGGTTGGGTTCGAGCTAGTTGGTACGGATCATTCGTTTTAACACAGCGCCAAAAAAAGACGGACAAGGAGAACACGGGACGAGCACTGACTGCCAACAACATCTTTAATAAAGCCTGCGCAATTTTATACTATTCGCTTCTTTGAGACAGAGGTTCTCACGGGGCAAGTTTGCGAGAAAGCTCTATTTCTCAGCTTAGGTGTGTAGAGTCTGGTTGCACAGGCTACTGCAAACTGAAGCTTCACTGCGTAACCAATTCTTCACCGCATATACTTTTATGTATTAATATTATGTATTATCAGCTAACATAAACATGCAAAGAAGCTATTTCTATTAGAGTGAGGTATATACAAGGTAACTTTTATTCTATAACTCTTGATAATTACATTTAATGTATATGTTGAGACTGTGACGCACGTTGCATTGCTGGCTGTTGTGATACCAAGCACGCTGCCGCACGACACCTTCACGGCACGAAAACAACAGCAAAACTCCCCTTAATAGCTTCGCTGTAAACTTAGCAAGCCTGACAGTTAGTGTGAAAGGTGGTAAGACGTTACCAATATTGTGGGGATATTGCTGTACATGAGGTCATCCTCCAAATTTGTATGCAAATCCATCTGCATGGCTGGGCATAGGAACTTGTTCAGCACTTGTTCAGCACTGCTGAGTCATGTCGTGTGAACAATAAGCAGGCAGCTATTTCATTACCTCAAGCTGAAAGTTAATCATGTTTGAAGAAGTTCGGGTGCACGTATTTTGCCAAAGTCATTTATTCAGAGAGGCAACTGTTTTTCATTTTATACATAGCTGGAGCTTAAAGAACCCTAAAAGAAACACTAAATCATTTTAGGCTCATTAGGTACTCTTTCAAAACTCTTGTGTTCGTTAATCTCACGGTAGAGGTTGATCATTAGAACAGACAATGAAGGCCAAAGTTCCATTTACTGAATTTCGCAGCAAAACCCCAGGTTGTACGTCAGTGTGGCATTATAAATTTCAGGTGCATTTCTTTCAGAAATTTCTCATACTTGAGCCATGGTGACGTAGTAAAATTTTGCGAAATTTTCGAAGTTCTCTTTTGGCTTCTGTAGAATACATTACACTACTCCATCCTTACCAATAAAAAATTAACAAGGTCAGAGTAGACGCAGTCAAAATTCATGATGTGACCCTACCACATGAGCTTAACCATGTGACCCGCAGAGGCCTGAACTTTTAAACATTCTCACAAAATGCATTCTTTCAGTCATTGTCACTTGAATGTGACCTAATGTCTTACTTATGTCATACTTTAAGCATTTGTCTTGAATTGGTTGCTCTGTTTTAGTGTTAGTTAAGCCTTAAGATTTGTGGAATAGTGGGCTGTAGCATAGGCACCATGTTTCATGCTGGAGGAACCTCACTGCTATACATTGAGATGCTGAGCTTCTGCATTCTCAAGTTCAAGGTTCATTTGAACTTGTGGTGTGTACATCATACACATAAACATCCTACCGGATCAGCAATATCATTTAAGGGTTCCGAACCATAAATAACGAAGTATACAATAAATGATAGCTACACTGGGAGCAATTAGCAACATTAAACAGTTCTTGTACAGTACGGGGTTTATAAGCGACTTCTCTAGATTGTTTTTAACAAGTGCAAAGGAGAAAGATATGTAATATTAGAATTTGGGTTATCTAAACTTAAAGTTCTAAAAGTTCATGGTAAATCGACCATAATTAGCGTGTATTTTGGTAATAGAAATTTTTGCATCCCATTTATTTTCAATCTGCTCTTCAAAGGTGCACCTGTTTCATCGTTTATTAGGAGCCCTTAAAAACTGAATTTCCTCTGACAGTACTTACGAAGAATTGGCAATCAAAGCACCTTATTGGTGTTTTCTTTTTATTTGTTTTTGAACCACAGTGAATCTCATTGAGCTACTAGCTTCTAACAGACTACTGGTCCGGCACAAGTTCTGAATACATGGTGGTTATATAACATGAGGCTTAATATTTTTATATTGTTGATCATCAGTATTGATCATTATATTTAGTCCCCTGGTAAAAGACATGTGAGCTGTGCCTATAGGTGCGCTGTATGCGCCCTCAAAGGATGAAGCGTTTATCAAAGATGAGCATTTAAGTATGTGTACATGTCTATTGTACATAAGGTTTACAAACATAATTTTTCGTTCTCACGTGCCATTCCAACTGTGTGAGAGAAACTTCGTGCACAGGAAGTGAGCTATGAACACACCCACACTCCACAGTTTGTAAACCACAGTTCTGGTAAAAAAAAAAAGCCATTTCCTTTGATGTTTTTCACACAACCTTCACTGGTATGTGCAACTTAAGTGAGAGTATGCAAATGCTAAAGTGCATGACCAAATCTTAACCTATGTACTTAGGTAGTGTAAGAAAATCCAGTTTTCTTGTTGGTAGTTTCTGTAAGATGGCGACACATTCCTGTGGCAGAAATAATGCATCCCATAGCCTTGTTACAGCCATATAGCAGGTGAAGAATGCTTCCCATTGCACGTGAAAGCGTTGGGTTCTTAAAAAGGTCCTAACTCATATTAAGCTTAACTGCTTGTTTGAAAGTTGCTGTGCAAGGGCACTGTACAAGTAACGTAGCTCTATTTTTTTTTCACGTTCTTTAAAATTTGCAGTAATAGCTAAGCAGGAGGCATTTGAAGCAATAAAACATTGCTTTGTGCGTTCTGTCAGATCCTTGCACTACAGCTTATCCTCGTATTTGTGTGTGCCTGCAAGCCAATGGGAAGATTCAAAATATGTGTCAAAGCTTGACGTGTTGGCAGTGCTGTCTGGTCTTTCTACATTGACACAGTGACACGGGCTTACATGCCTTCTTGCGATGATCCCGCATGCTCTTTGTCCGCTTGCATCGCGAGCTGTAACCAGGTCTCTAGTGACCAGCAGGAAATTAAGGTTCATTTGTAATGTCATCAAGCAGTCCTTGGGGAGGTTAGCAGGAGAAGCAGGTTGAAGTACATGCCGTTATCATAGAGTTTTGGCTCTTGAAAATACACATAGTGTAGATAATCACAACCAGGCACTTCTTTTACACTCATTGGCTCAAAGTGTACCAAACTGTTTTAAAGGTCCTGTAGCCCCTTCCATGCTTTGGACGAGCTGTGTTCGTACAAGCACTTCTGGTAAAAATGGCCAAGGACGAGCTCAGCTTGTCAGTGGTACTTTGCATTTTCTAGCAATGCCAGAGACAGGTCTAGTTTTGTCCCAGTGCTGAGTCATGCTTTTGGTAGATGGCAGCGCAAACACCATAGGACAGTGCATACAGAATCAAATTTATTCTTTATGAAGGTAAAACATGTTGGCATCTGAGATCTTTAAAATTATTGCGGCCATTTTCGGGCAGAATTCAAGATAATAGCATCACATAGAAGGGGTCAAGAGAGTGCCGACGTGGCATTTTCAACATGTCTTTTTTTTTTGCATACATTGAAATTTAAGCCCTCTAAGTCCGAGAAAAATACTGGGACACATCAGAACACCCCAAGAAGTTTATTATAAAACTTGCTTCTATAAACCAGTATTGGTTTCTGTATCCAGGAGATGCAGGTGTCCCGACATCAAATTTTGCTCCGTGTCATGACAATACGATAATGTCAATGACGCCACTTCTGGCATTTTGAGATTAACTATAGTATCAAATTAAAATACTTTATCAGTTTTAAGCAACCTTCACATATGATAAGTGTCATCCTTTTACGTGCGAGAAGACTGTGGTAAAGTTTATAGCACATTGAAAACATGCATCAGTACTGCTTTAAGACGTGTCAACAACGCAAGAGATGGTGAAGATATGCAAACGACATCACTCTTGCTGTTCCCCTATGTGTGGCAGCTTCAGTGGTTCCATCTGTCAGTAATAGAAACAAACACACTTATTGCCATTCTTTCGAACCTTGACAGCCAAGCGCAGGTAGACACAAGAATCAATGATGCATAAATGTTCACATTGACAGCCATCTTGCACAGTTGCAGAACAGCTAGTTCTTAGGAATCTTGCTAGTTCCTTCTGACACACTCAGGTTTGGATAATTTATTGCTGTATTTATCAGCAGAAGTCATTCTGATCTACAGCTTAACCCTGGATGACAGGAGTTCAGATATTTTTTTCCTAGTCATTTTTCTTTAGCCATAATGTGTTCATGTCCGACCGATGAGTTTTATGGCAGGTGTCTGAGGACCACTACAACTTTTCCATTTGCATATTTCATTCATTGTATGCTTGGCTCTTTTAGACATTCCTTCGTCTGTTACCTGATTTTATATACCGACTGTGCTTATATTTATCACACCTATTGCTGTGCTGTGTATCAGTCACCGGAATCTTTTTTCTTATACTGTGCGTGTTCATCTTGTGTATTCCGCTGCAGGCTTTAAGGAGCCATTCGGTATGTTAATTTAAATATTTTGCACAGTGTTTTATCATGCACAATACCTCTGTCATCATTTGGTTCTTATCGTAGACATCTGTCTGTCATTAATTGCAGTGGCACAAAAGACTTTGTTATCTCCAATGCCATCTGTGGGCTTTACTTTACAGTTCTGCATTACCTTTGCATGTGGTAAATATTGTACATTACATGGTGAAAAAAAAAACCTGGAGAGAGGCCTCAGCAATCCCAAATGTAATGTGAAATGCATGATAAAAGTTAATGCCAATTTAGGATTCATTTTAGGGGCACATAGAAATGGCATCATTGTTATCAAGGGAGCTGGTGGCTTGAGTGGTGTTTGCCATTGCTATCTGAATGATCAACACATATTGATTGGTGTAGAGATGTTGGCAGGCAAGTTTCATGATTGAATGAGAACAGCACATGCTAACAGATAACACAAGCAGAAGACGGGCTTTACGCATAGCACTGACGGGCAAGTCATGCACATGCAAGTGCCTTTTGTTCATGTAGCGCTTTTCTCCACATTGTTCTTATTCGATCATGAATCACCAACTTGCACAAGCTTCATCTTAAAAGAAGCTTCGATTTGAGGCGCCATACTTGCCCGTGTAAACAATGCACCCTATGCAGGAAGCACTGCACATCCTGTTGGATCATGGTCAAGAAGCATGGGAAAAGTGTGTGTTTGGTGGCAATAAATTGGAGGAAGAGAAGCTTACTAATAAGCAGTTTGGGATGCCACTTAAACGCAAATGAGATTAACACAATGAACAGAAGTTAGAAGAGCTTGGACACTGCACTCACAATTGATTTATAAGCATCTAAATAAAAATTTCAAAAATCAACCATGCGTGAAAATGGGCTAGTCGGTGAAATTTCATGAATCTTGCTTTATTTAAGTGCACCATGACGGGGACACGAACACATTTACTTGTTCAGCCTCGTTTCTCACTGTTCATGTCTCTGTCCTAAATTGTGTACTTACGCTAATGCAATAATTGTGAAATAAGAAATATATACCGAACATATTGCGCATGCGTGCGAGTTCACAGAAGAGCACACGAATAAAGAAAGCAAATCTAGCTCTCAAATAAAGATACAGAAGTATTGCTAATGCTCTCTATACCTTCGTTCTCGATGTGCAAGAGCTCAAAAATGTTTTGCACAGTAGTTTCCTTGCTTTTGCCCAGAATTTGATGGCATTCTTTACATCCGTCTTATTTTCATTGCAATGGATTCCCAAAGTATTAACAACAAATTCTTTTGAGTTTCCCAAAAAGCAGTGTGGCATCGCACAAAGGGAAGTTTGGGCCTGTCCTCAGTTTTTAATCCTTCCTCCGTGTTACTATTATGTGGCAATGTCAGCATCGAGGACAAGTGTAAAATTGTTATGTATTCGTGTTACACTCATTTCTCAGCGTAATGAAGCATTCCCTGATGTTGCAGATAGTCAAGCCAAGGTTATATCTATCTAGTAATGTAAATATCCTGGAATAGTCTCATACCCAAACTTTCGATAGACTGGTGTTCAGAAAAAAAAAACTGTATGCGTACTTGTGATCAAGTGGGTGTGTCAAGAGCTGACATGGTGGACCGTGTTTCATGGACGAACTTGTTCTCCACCTAGCGGCAGCAAAATGTTGTAAAGCAAACAAGCTTTGTCCTTTTAAAGACAGGACCTGCCCGGACTGGGAGAAGTAGCCAATTGTCTAAGAAGTTTAGTTTTCAAGAAAGCTTGGTAGTTTGTTGTGAAAGCAGTTTTTCTGTATGCAGACAAACGCTAATGCAGTCACATTGCAGTAATGGGAACTGCATCGTTGCATCCAGTATCTGCGATTAACGTATTGCGGGGTTGCTCGTGGACATTGTTGTGGCGTCTAGATGCAAGTCAGCCTTGGCAACGAATGTAGTTGAAAAATAATAATATAATAATAATCTTCTCGAGAATGGAGGAAAGAGGCATTGTGCAGGGTGTTTTTCAACCATGTTAACTGACTTTCTTTGCTGTTGTCGTATGGCTGCACACATTGAACATTTCATGTTCGTGTGTTTTATCTTATGCAAGATTCACGTAATATATTTGCACATTCAGGCTACCCTTATATAGTGATGGTACATTTCAGTATTCGTCGTATGACTTTTCACTGTATTGTGTGTCTGGTGATATTGCAGTGTGTTTGCATGTGTGAAAAGACTCAGCTATGAACCTTTGAGCTATGCTGGGCCCGCCATTCTGTTTAGCATGGGTAACTTTGCCAAAACAGTGTTTCAGGACTTCTGTCAGCCATTTCGGATCACATTTCGGCATCGACTTTACCACTCCCTCACTGTAGCTTGAGTTTGTTAGTTTGTAGGCTGTAGGTTTGTCTTTGAGATGGCTTTTAGCTTATGTGGAACGATTTTTCTTTTCCTCAGTTATGCTGTGATTTCATGACCATAACAGCATCAGATGGAAACAGCAGTGTAAAAGCTCATCAAATAGTTAATTCAGGAACACTCTGTTAAGCAACTGCTCATGAATACTCAGGTAAACACTAACGCACAGCATAAATAGCGGACATAAAACATGCATAGCTGATTAACTGATGATTAAATGTTGGTAGACCATGTGGCACAACAAAGTTGGCTGATATGACTGGTAATAGTGAAGATAACAATAGTAACTTGCATCTGGGTTAAAAATATGCCAGAATCAAACATTTTATTGCTATGCATGCCATAAATTTAGTCATGTAAAACATGTGCTTGTCATTCTAATTAATGCACAGTCCTAAAGTGGTCATTACAAGACTTTATGATGTTATTGGAAAGGGAATACATTTAATTCTCTTGAAAGATCTGGAGCATGCAGATTGAATCGTGTCTTTTCTCTGCTTTTCAAAATTTTAGAAAGTGAGGCATGCTAACAAGCTTTCGTGTACACTTCGAAACAGCAAAGCACATGCTGGTTCTGAGAATACTGGCATGTTTAGAACTTGGGATGTTTGGAACTTTTTATTGTCCATAAATTGACTCCTGCCTAATTTTGATGTCAGAGAAGCACTGTTTGTTCACCCTCGCAACTTAAAACTGTGTCGTTAACTCTGAAGGTGTCATCAATTGATTTACTAGTCATTTAGGTAGTGGTGATGGTGCTTTTGCTCAGACATTTAAGTTTTCATGGCCTATGTTCGTAGAAATGATGCACAATTGAGCTTGTGTCATCAGCCTTTAATTGCTACTTCAGTCGTCTCAGGTTTATTGTGCTCATTAGCCACAAGACACCTCGTATCCAGTAAACTTGTTATCGAGAAGAGCTAGCAGGCACATCGAGAATATGATTAAAGACCATTCTGTACACCTTGTTTGCAGCAGTTCTTCAGTAGACACACATCACTCTTATCATTTTTGCTTGTCAAGCATGCATGGTGTATCTTTTTGTACCTGTGTGAGATGCAACTTTCAATAAATAAGGAAACAGCATTGTGCCAGATGTCTTTGTGAAGAATGTGTTACACTACACTCAACGATGGCTCAGTTGCCATGGCATTCTGCTGCTGAGCATGAGGTTGGTTTCATTCCAACCATGGTAAGTGAATTTTGAAGGTAAACTGCAACAAAATTTTACTTTGGCTAAACTGATTTTAAATGAGCAGTATGTACTATTGAATTAATGTTGAGAAAGCTGCAGGGCTAGATAAGTTCTCTAATTTCCTTATTAACAGCCTTTAAATAGGACTTTAGCAGGCAATGCATGCACCTAGTGGTTCGCAGATGCGACGCTGAACCCAGCACGTTGCCTCCGAGATTTCCCGCATGCCACGAGCACTGCCCAATCTTTGAGGTCATGCCGACGAGCCGCACTTGTTTTTAACTTTCTATGTCGTGCGTCATTTCCGGCGAGGGGTAATGTTTGCCCAGTTTGACTATCAAAAGCACTTGATTTTGGGAGCTTTTTGTGGCACATCCACTTGTATTTAAGATGTGAATTTTTCCACAGATGATGCTGATGAAAACTGAAGACGACGAAGAGGAGAGAACGCGTGAGAAAAAGGCTCGCGCTAGCGCCATCTTTGAGCAGTCGGTTCAATAAACCGCTACCGGCGGACGCGCAGTCGCTTCGTTCCTTACATTTATGGTGCCGTGAAACCCGGGAGACGACTGGCGTCCTGCACCGACGATGGATCGACTGCGACGCAGCAGAGGCGTACTTCGAGCCGCTGCTACAAGGCTCATCTCGTCCGCTACCGAAGCGCTACAAGCCGAGCATCCTTCGCCATCCGACCTGCAAGTTATTCTGGATGACCTGCAGGACAAGGACTCGGCACTAGCAGCGCTCAACGAGATGATTGCCGACCTCATGGACGATGGTGACGAGTATGAGGCGGAAGCCACCGTCGCTCTGGAGTACCACGACAAGATCCGCAACACCATGAGCCGGGTCCGCTTCATTCTGAATTCTGCTGCAAGAGCCGGAGACAGCGCCACACAGAGCGTTCTGAGCGACACCGCCACCCAAGGCGTCTCCACTCAAGCAAGTTCCCGAGCACCGTTACACCGAGTTGCCCTACCGAAACTACAGGTACCCGTTTTCTCCGGTGAACTTCGCGAGTGGCAGGGCTTCTGGGAACATTTCGAGGCCACGATCCATAACAACCGCGAGCTGTCCGACATCGAGAAATTTTCGTACTTAAGATCATACTTAACCGGAACAGCGAAGCGTGCAATCGAAGGTGTGCGTCTGGCGGAAGCGAACTACGCTGTAGCAGTGAAATTGCTCCAAGAGAGGTTCGGCCGTCATACCGCCCTCGTTGACGACCACATCGACTGTTTACTTGCCATTGCGCCCATTGATCGCTCTTCTCAAGTATCGCAGCTGCGGGAACTCTACGAAGAGGTGCACTTTCGTACAAGCTGCCTCGACAGCCTCGGCGTTCCAGCGTCAGAATACGCGGTCATCCTTCATCGCGTTCTTATGCGATCGCTTCCCGAAGATATCGCTATTCTCTACCGTCAACGCATGAAGGAGACTGAGCCCGATGACGGGGCTACTCCGAGGTCGCGGCAAGAGGAGGTGAGAAAGGTCATGAAGTTCCTGCAGGTGCAAGTCGAGAGCAGAGAAGAGAGCCACGCCTCCCGTTCAAGGTGCCTACCGAAAACTACCTCCGCGGGACAAGGGCGGTGCCGACCTTGTCTACCACCGCCGGTACCGTCAGCATTAGCCTTGGCCGCAGGATCAGCATCGAACGAGCATCCCTGCTGTGTACTGTGTGATGACCGTGACCACACCATAAAGGACTGCCACGCCACTTTGTCAGCCCACGAGATCAGACGCCGGCTTGCTGGAAAGAACTGTTGTTTTAAATGTGGCAGAGAGGGCCATGTAGCACGAATGTGCCGCAACGCCGCGTGGATCAAGTGCAAGTTATGCTCGAAACGTCACCTTTCCGTACTTTGCGCCATATGGAACCAAGATCGCAACTACCCGTCTCCGGAGAGCAGGGATCCACTTGTCCACCATGATCCAACGAAAAGTGTCAAGCCGCCAGTGACAAGTGCTCCAGCTAGTAGTGATATGTCTGCACCTGTCTTGATGCAAACGGCCACAGTTTGGGCGTCCGGAAAACACAATTCCGTGTTAGTTCGACTACTGCTTGACACCGGCAGCCAGAGAACCTTTATTCGACGCGACCTGTCCAAAAGGCTCGACCTGCCTTCCCTCGGGACAGAAGACCTCTCTCTCTGGACGTTTGGCACTTCTAAGTGTTCCCGCCCTTACAGCTGTCGAAGTGTCAAGCTCGAACTTCATAGTCGGTTCGACTCACGTAGCGTCACCGTAGATGCGTTGGAGGTACCGGAAGTCTGCACCGTGAAGACTCCAGCCATCGGACCAGATCTCCTCGCACAGTTGCGTGAACGCAAGATGTTTGTCGCAGATGATAATCGACTGGGCGATCGGCCGATACCGACAATCAGTGTCCTTATAGGATCAGATTGCTATTGGCGCATAGTGACCGGAAGAATAGAACGTCTACGCAGCGATCTATGCGCGGTTGAGACGGTCTTCGGTTGGCTAGTGCAAGGCGTCTACCCAGTAAGGCCCGCCAATGCCTTGCCTAATTGGAACTGCAGCGCATCTGCCCTATTCCTTGCGTGTGAGCGGAATGGGCAAGCCGAACCTGACATTGCTGACCCGACGGAGATGTGGCGACTCGATGCAATAGGGATAACCGACCCTCAGGATACCGCTGGAGTTTGTGACCAAACGGCAATGACTCAGTTCACACAGTACGTGCACAAGGAAGCTGGACGTTACGTGGTTCCTCTGATGATAAGGCACCAGGGAAGACTGACTAGCACCAATCGAAGTGTCGCCGAAAACCGGCTCAGACGCCAGCTTCAGCGCTTCGACGGACAACAGGAGCTACTCCAGGAGTATGACCGCACCATCAGTGAGTACTTCAAAGAAGGTCACGCCGAACGTGTCGACACCTCTCGAGAACCCGAAGCGACGGTTTACTACCTTCCGCACCATGCAGTCATCCGTCGGGAAGCTATCACTACGAAGATACGCGTAGTGTTTGACGCCTCTTCCCATGAACGGGGCGAGTCATCGCTCAACGATATCTTGGACAAAGGGGTGAAACTTGGTGCCGAGCTCTTGCAACTGCTTGTACAGTTCAGGATGAACCCAATTATCCTGACAGCGGACATCCGGAAGGCTTTCCTTCAAATTTCAATCCGACCTGAAGACCGCGACGCTCTCCGCTTTCTATGGGTTGACCGACTGCCCGGCGACGAGGGGAAAATACCTTCCATCGTCGAATGGCGAATGACTCGTGTGCCCTTCGGAGCGTCGTCTAGCCCTTTCCTTCTATCTGCTACTTTGCAGCATCACTTCGAAATGTGGAAAAGGGCTCAGCCAATAATAGCTACACGCCTAAAGACATCATTCTACGTGGACGACCTCGTCATAGGAGCTTCCACTGAAGAAGAGGCCCTCGAAATCTACCGTGCTGCATTAGCCATCTTAGCAGATGCAAGTATGGAGTTGAGAAAGTGGTGCTCCAACTCCAGCGTTCTTTGCCATCAATTCCTGAAGGACAACACTTCTCTCGACACCATTGGAGAAGCCAAAGCAACAACAAAGCTGCTTGGCTTAGTATGGGACCGCGAAGCTGACGATATCGTGCTTACCACCAAAGCCGTTTCCGAGTATGTCGCTGCGCACTCAGCCACGAAACGCACCATTCTGCAGTCATTCGCAAGAATCTATGATCCTTTAGGTCTTATGGCTCCGTTCATCATTCGAGCGAAATTATTGTTCCAGCAGCTGTGGCGTAGGAACTCACCGTGGGATGAGCCATTACCGGAAGACGTCGAGAAACAGTGGGAAGGCTGGACATCCGAACTACCAACGCTCTCCTCGCTGCGAATTCCACGCTGCGTCATCTGTCACAATCCGCGACAGATTTCACCGTTTGAACTTCACCTGTTCTGCGATGCAAGCCCACTGGCATACGGCGTAGCCGTCTACATGCGCTACGAGATCAGAGGAGGAACAGTTAAGGTTCAGCTGCTCATGAGCAAGTGCAGGGTCGCACCGCTGAAGACTACCTCGCTGCCACGCCTAGAGCTGCTTGCGTGCCTGTTGGCTGCCAGGCTTTGGAACTACCTCCGAGGAATTCCAGAGACATCCAGCTGTCAGGGCGTGTTTTGGAGCGACTCATCGATAGCCCTACACTGGATTGCTGCTGACGCGAGACGTTGGGAGACTTTCGTGAGAAACCGTGTTCTCGAAATCCAACGCTTGACTTCGGGGTATTCTTGGAGGCACTGTGCAGGCACCGACAACCCAGCAGATTTGCTCACGCGTGGAGTAGCAGCCCAGTTATTGACGCGCAAGTTTTGCTGGTGGACCGGTCCTACGTGGTTGTCACAGCCCCATTTGCAATGGCCTGCGAATATTTGTTCTGCTCCTTCACCGGAGGCCCTTTCTAGCGAGACCAGTGAAGAGATATCCGCTTGCCCCACCGCAGTAGTGGTACTCTCGTCGCCCCCACACGAGCCATTGCTTGAGGTTGCAAGCTTTGGACGCCTCTCCCGATTACTGCGAGTAACGGCTTGGATCATGCGGTTTCGTCGGAACGCTTCGCAGAACATGCCATCTTGTACCGGACCACTTACGGCGTCAGAGTTGCACCAGGCGGAGATGTATTGGTTGAGGCATGTCCAACACTCCGCATTCGCAATCGAAGTCAAGGCCTTGGAGGAAGAACAACGAGTTCCCAACACCTCCAGTGTGCTGACGCTACAGCCGTTTCTCGACCGTGACAGACTACTTCGTGTAGGAGGCCGACTGCAGCAGCTTAACGACCGAGAGGAATTGAAGCATCCGATCTTGCTTCCTTCAGATCACCGGTTCACCGACCTCTTGGTTGATGCAACACACGTAAGGCTCCTACATGGAGGAGTTCAGCTCACCCTCCTGGACCTTCGGGAACGCTTTTGGATCCTCAAGGGGCGTCGCACAGTGAAGCGCGTTCTGAAAGCGTGCTTAGCATGCCGCCGACGGCGCCTACTTCCCGAAGCTGCCCCTGTAGCACCCTTGCCAAGGGAAAGAATTAGTGAAGCAACACCGTTTGAAGTGGTGGGAATTGACTTCTGCGGGCCACTCTATTGTCGTGCTGAATTACCATCCACTGTAAAAGTGTACATCGTTGTTTTTTCTTGTGCTGTGACGAGGGCAGTACACCTGGAGCTCACCACAGATATGACAGCGCAAGCATTTTTGCTAGCCTTCAGACGCTTTGCAGCACGACGTGGAATTCCTGCTATCGTGCACTCTGACAACGCGAAAACATTCCGCTGCAGCGCCAAGCATTTGTGCTCCCCTGTCAAAGACAACGTTCAAGACTATGCCAGCTCTCACCGAATCCAATGGCGCTTTATTGCTGAATGTGCGCCGTGGTGGGGAGGCTTCTGGGAGCGTGTAATCCGCACAATTAAGGATGCACTGAAGCGTTGCCTGGGACGGAGCAGCTTGAGCTACAACGAGCTACTCACCGTGCTTGCTGAAGTTGAGGCGGCAGTTAACTGCCGTCCGCTCACCTACTTGGAGGATGACGTCACATCCGCAGAAGTTTTGACGCCCTCACACTTCTTAGTCGGCAAGCGTCTCGTCACTTTGCCAACAGAACAAGAAAACCCCGCTCTTATTGCTGACGCGCCTGACCTTCGACGACGAGCTCGGCATCGGGAACAGCTGCTTCGCAGGCTTTGGAAGCAGTGGAAGAAGGAATACCTTCTTTTCCTGCGCTCTGCTCACCACAGCAAGCCTGTGCCGTCATCGAACTTAAAGCCCGACGATCTTGTCGTCGTCGAGGACATAAACACTCCGCCTATGGCATGGAAGATGGGCCGCGTCGTTAAGGCGTTTCAAGGAAGAGACGGTATTGCGCGGTCCTTCCTGATACTACTATCGAACGGCCAGCAAGTGCGACGTCCCATACAGCGGCTTTACCTCCTGGAGGCGCACACGTGCAGCGCGGCCGCGGGAGTGTGATGAAAACTGAAGACGACGAAGAGGAGAGAACGCGTGAGAAAAGGGCTCGCGCTAGCGCCATCTTTGAGCAGTCGGTTCAATAAACCGCTACCGGCGGACGCGCAGTCGCTTCGTTCCTTACAGCCTGTGACAGCGGAGATTCTTCTCTGACTGTCTCTGCGAATGACTGACTCCAATTTTTTTTTTATTTTCTCTCTTTATCTATTCTTCCCCTTTCCCCCTCCCCATGTGTAGGGTAGCCAACCGGGCACGTCCTTGGTTAACCTCCCTACCTTTCCCTCTTCGTTTTTTTTTTCTCTCTCTCACGCTCTCAGCCCCCAGATTTAGCCAATGTGTGCAAGATGAAGTGCTGCTACAAGGTGGGGCGTCAAACGTGGTGTCAAACAGTTGAAATGATGGAAGGCATGGTATGCTCGGGAAACGAAGTAAGTAGCTCATTTTATTTCGTCGAGCATCTGCAAGTTTACGACGACTGCAAGACTGCCAATTCAGGCGCGTCACTTAATAACCTCCATGCAATGTTGCAAATTGTGGCATAAAATCTGTATCAGCAATAGGCTATACAGCATCGTCAAGAGCAGCCATAGGGAAAAGAAAGACGAGGGTACATTTATCGCCATGTAACATGTGTATACTCCATGGATGCCTTAATTCCGCAGAGGTTACTTTTACGTTTAGCAAATATGTCAAAATTACGTGAGGAAAAGAACACGAGAACAAATATGGAAGTAATAAGAGTGACAAGACAAGCACCACATTCCAAAACACATTTCTTGTCACTCGCGTCAGTGGCATGTATTACATATCTTATAGACTGTAATAAAAACGCTTGCAGTATTGATTGTCCAAGCTTAAAAACTTGATATGATGTCGTTCGCGTAGTCTGTCCCTCATGCCTTCATTATTTTAGCACTGTCGATAATCACAAAGAGGATGGGAATTAGCAATAATTGGGAGGCTGTGGTTGTTTGACTTCAATCTGGCCTTTACTTTTTCAAATTTCGTACACTTGCATATTGTCATGCGTCATCGTTTCCGGTTTTGCTTATTTGGATTTGTCATAGTTTTGTTGTGTGAATGTGTGCTTTAGACGAGGGATATATATATAGCGCTGATAGAGTCAGATATTTTTTACCTCTGGCTGTGCCTTTGCACTCCACACACATTTTTTTTTACTTGGCCTTTCAGGAAGGAGAGAAAAAGATGAACAGAAATCTGAGAAAGTGCCCATTCAAACTTGTGGTTATAACAGGCATCTATCCTATTAGGAACTAAATGAAGAGCAGTTACAAAAGCTCGACAGTTCAATTAGCTGAAGAAATATCTCAACTACATCAAAAGATCTAATAAACTAACTGATGTATACAGGCACAGAAAGACTCTAGCATGAAACATGAAATCTAAACTATTTTTTTTATTTGATTGACTATCTTTGGAATAAACGGTGTAGGCAACTAAGTTCACCTGGTAAATGAGCTGGACTTAGCTACAATCACAGCTGGGCTGTCGTCCCTTGCAAGTTTGTATCTAAAAACTAATGCTAAATCCTGACAACAAATGCACCAACACACAAAGGCTATTGATGTTTTATTACCGTAAGTAAAAGTACTTCAAAAGTGCGTTAAAAGATGCACTTCAAGTTGCATAGTTTCTCAGTGCCTGATTATTTCCTTCACATTATCCATTGTCGCAAAAATTTCTAAATTAAAGTTAAATATAATTCACTTTACTTACGTATATTACCGCTAAACATATTCTAAATTTTATTTCCTAACACAATTCCGTAGCTTAACTGTCACTGTCACATTTAAGTAAACAGTGCTGCATGGTGCATTCGTTGTCCCGAGATGGGCCTCCAATTTTCGTTCGATATAGCAAGTCATTTTGGCTGAGCGCGCACGTGCTTACATAAACTTAACTCATTCATGCTTCTTTTCTGCCTTTCCAGACATGTAGAAGGGGCATTTGTGGAAACCACACCAGTCCAAAAAAAATAGTCGATAAAAGAGATGGTCCAGCTGTGCTCTCAGCAGCCAACTAATGGAGCAGGTTCTTTGCTGCTGTTGCTTCAGAGCATCATTCTTTGGCGGCCAACAACGTTGCCTAGCTGTTTGGTTAATAATAAAAGCTATAATGTACCGTAGTCACGCGGCAGAATGGCACCAAATTAAATGCAAGCGGCAATTTCGGGACATCAAAAAAAAAATTACGAGCACACAATATAACAAACAACATTTGATTTTTGTTCATGTTGGATCATGCGATACGTAAACACTTCAGGGCTCCAGTACTTGTATAATACCGCATGGAACAAAGCGCCTTACAAGAGGCATTCTACGGTATTTTATGCAGAATACCACAAGTGCAATATTCTCATTACTGAAATATTTAAATAAGCTCGCCTTTTTGGCTATTATGCAAACGGTTTGAATTGCATGAATAAACATTAGAAAATCTCAAGCCGGCTCTCCCGTGTCGTCGATCTGAATATCTTAACATGATCACTTGTGATGCTTCAGTTCTCCCATGGGCGCTCCTAGAGCAGTTTAAGTTCACTACGCCACTACAGCGTACCCGCCGTGGTGGCGTAGTGTATATGGCGTTGGGCTACTTACTAAGCCTGAGGGCACGGTTTCGAATCCACGGTATAGCATATCTCTAAAGGATGGAATGCGCAACATTTTAGACGAGAAACACAGATAGCGCGTAGCGAACACTTCGCTACAGACACCTGCGACATCATCGTACAATACCACATTGCTGACAAGTTGACTCTTGTCAACTTGTCAGCAATCGAAACCAATCGCACAGTACGAACCAATCGCTCCTGTGGCCAGCTGCCACGACTCAATGTGCTCGACTTGAATAGCCCCATAAGGCTCAGGCGCCCCGTCGCGCGACAGACGGCATGCCTCAGTTTTAGGGAAAAGGCTTGCAAGGGTGCTTCCCAAGCACAAGAAGTTCAAAAACGTCATTACGACCACCGGCATCGTCCCGCGCCACAGAACCAGATATTAGATGAGGTATGCGTCCAACAAGTATAGTCTGCCGCCGGGCAAGAAACTACGCTCCAAATTTTTGTATCCCTCTGTGCTCACAGAACGCCTAGGAGAAACCGCTTGGTGTATTCGGCACTCTGCTTTCAACAGGGAAGCTTCGACAGCAGAAGAAAGAGCAATTTCGTCCTTCACGGGTCAGATCTTAAGAAGAGAGTTCACGGTCAAATCTAACGTTGTTGTGCACTGAGTTTCAAAAACGCAGTGCGGCCGAGTGTATCATGAAGTCAAAGCGCGAACTCGGTAATCCACGACAAGGGTAAGTTTCCGTTAAACTAGTATGTTTAGTGGCTATGGTATTGGCCGGGCTGCTAAGCAAGAGGTCACGGGATCGAATCCCCGTCATGGCGGCCGCATTTCAATGGGGGCGAAATGCAAAAAACAGCCATGTACTTAGATTTAGGTGCAAGTTAAGGAACCCCAGGTGGTCTAAATTATTCCGTAGTCCCCCACTACGGTGGGCCTCATAATCATATCGTGGTTTCGGCGCATAAAACCCTACATAAATATGTTAAACTAACTCAACAAGTTGACGCAGCCCCGCTGCTTCCCCATACGGAAAAGCCGCTCGACAAAGTTTGTCATGAAGTTTGAATGATGGCATGCCAACGTGGCAAATACTACTACGGCACGTCTCGGCAGATATTTGACAAGCAAAACACGCCTTATAGGTATTTGCAGCAATTGGCCGCGAAGTTAAGTTTCAAACTTCGTCACGCTTTTCGTCAAAGGGTGTTTCCGTGTGATATGATAGCGGGAGGCCTTTTCTGCGCTCCTGGCGCGTTCATTCTCGATATTGCCCGGACTGAGCGTTTAAATTCTTCGGTGAATATCTGAAATTAGGTGACATTCCCAATATTTCAAAAAATAGGGTGCGATGAAACGTGGCTGTCTCCAAATTTGCCGTATGAACAACAGCACCCAAGGTTTTAATAAACTTTCTTTTCATTAGCCTTCTCGCACTCTCGTTACTAACCGTAAAGTATGCCCGCTTTGCCTAAGAAGTCCGCTGCAAAAACGCCACCTTCACTATGCTCGTGCCATGTTTATAAATAGCCTGCATAGTCTAAAAAACACCCTGTACTTATTATAAAACCAAATGCAGAGCAATGTGTAGGGGAGCGTTGTGCGACATCCCATACTGCCGCTGAGCCGCACTGGATTTCGGAACCCTGCCTTACCAAGGCAGCCGCCGAATGTGCATCTGTTTGCTCGCCCAGGGTCATGTGAGGGTAAGGCACTCGTCAGACTTGCTGTGCACCCTACCAACGCAGCGTGATGAAATCTGTTTGACAGGCCACGTGTGCCAAGGGGCTGATTCAGGCAAAGAATGCTTGGGCTTGGGACAGCTGAGATAAAACTGTAGCCGCCTATGTATACTGTCACATTCTTCTACACACTACCGCAACCAATCGCTCCTTTTCCCCGCTCCCTCATAAGCACCTCCTGTCTCGGGCATCCTTACAGATTCACCTAAAAACTCCCCATCTGATATTACATGTACACGCTGATTATGCGTGATTCGACCAAACAAAAGAAAAATAATTACTTCCTATTCTACAGCTTCTTTGCCATTTAGCCGTGTCGCTATTGGTCAAACGCTTTCGGGCTGCGCTCACTTCGCCTGTCTGTCACGAGTCACAAAACTGCGAAAATTGACTACGTCAGAGTAACGTGTACGCATAAAAGATTGCTTAGTATGCCGAAAAAACATTTTTTTATAGCCCGAGACTGCGCCGTTCCGAAAGCAACAGAAGATGTCTGACTACCGATCACTCAGACACTGGCTGCTCGGAGCTGCCGGGGAACAAGAATTTACTTGCGTAGAATAACCATAAATTTCCGTGGCGGTATAGTGTTGTCGAAGTCTTTCGGCATGATTTTGACATCGATCTGCCCCTTCTTCTTTGCTTAAGATCCGTTTTAGCGGCATTTTTAGCCTTCTGTAATATGGCACTTCGATTTTCCACAAGCCACCACAAGCTAAGCAAGGGGAAGCAGGCCAATCGCAGACGCCGGCACCACTCTCGTCATCGGTTATCTACTTTCACTGCGCTAGGTAAGCCCCACCGAAGCCCTCTTCCCTGCTGCGTCCTCTTCGCCTCTTGTCAGCCAATTAGACAAGAAATGCCTGTCAATATAGGCAATACTATTCATTTTGAAAGCAAGCAAATGTGACCTCCCATAAGTGAGGAGAGCGTCTAATTGGTCGATTCAAACAACGCTGCGGGTCACCGCCCGGCGTTTGCGTCTGCGTTTGCGTAAATTTGATGTGAGGAGATTGGAATAAAAAAACTCGCAGTTTCACCCGAAATGCGAAGCATCAATTGGACACTCTCTTCATCAACACTCAACTCGGACATCAACTCGGACACATTCGCTTACTAACTGAATTAACAAGCATGGTGTCAGCGCGCACAAGCAAATATGAATAGGTCCCACTCGACGACCGCATACAACCGCTGTCAAAACGCTGGGGTGAGCAAGCGCAGCAGGAGCAGCGAGCGAAGGTTCTTGTGGTCTATCGCTTCAACGGAAACTGAGCGGCGAAAGCACAGCGTATGAAGCTATGAGCCGTCTGCAGATGAGCTTTCATGATACGGTGTGGGCACCCTCCCGCAGCCGCGCAAAGTACAAGTACGCTGTTGCGGGCAGAGTAGAAGCTGCACTCGCTCCCTCCCGCACTGCCTTCCCGCTTTCCTCCTTTCGCGTGCGAGACTGAGTCGCCGGTTCCCCTTGCGCCGTTGTTGCCGCAGCACAACGTCACCCCACCTCCATCCGTCCTTCCCTCTCCCTCCCTCCCATCCCCCCTCGGCCTTTCGCGCGGCGGTCGCGTTTGCACTCCGTGCTCTCCGTGTTCGCTCTCCGTGAAAGCGCGCGTCCCTCGCGCGCTTTCATTCGCACATACAGTATACGGCGCGTGGTGACGATTTTATCGCCCTTGGACGGCGACGACGATGGCGACGCCAACGGCAGATATCCACTTGGAGTTTGAATATAATTTCTATCACAATAAAACTTATTGGAATAACTTTACGATGTAATTGCCCCCATTCTACATCACTACCCGTTACAAGAAGTCACAAACGCTTGAACGCAAGTGCCTTGCTCTTTTCATTGTCAACCCTGGTCACTCATTTTCTTTTTAGCTGCAGTTTAGCAAACTTTTGCTATCTGTGTATAACGTAAAGCTATTTCAATCTGTTTCTATTCCATTTCTGCAACTAGCCCTCCACGATTGGCCAACACTTTTCAGGCCACTTCCACTTCGCCTGCTTTTCAAGCGACCTCAAGAAAACCGCAAAAACTCCTCATCTGACATGACGTGAACACACTGCTTATGCATAATTAAGCCGAACAAAACGAAAAAAAAAAGAATTATTGCCGCTTCTACGCCTCTTTCGCCATAAGTCGTCCGTTATTGGTCAAAATTTTTCTGCCTACGCCCTGTCTGTCAGGCGACGTCACAAAACCGCGATAACTCACCACATCAAAGTGACGTGACGCGCTACAGATGCATTAACCTGCCATACAAACCCATTTTGTTTTTCAAGGGATTTCACCGGAATCACCGGATATCGTACCCCCGTCCCCCGGGGGGAAGGGGGGCCGGGGGTGCGATATCCGGTGATTCATCCGTTCCGAAAGGAATAAAAGATGGCTGCCCGCTCACTGCTCTGGCGCCGGCTGCTCAAAGCCACCAGGGTGAATGAGAGAATGAACTTCTCTGCGTATAGTACATTTTTTACGAAAAAGTATTACATTTTTGAGCCCTTTCGGCACGTGTACGACATCCCTTTCCTAAATATTGTTTGCGGAGGATCCGTTTTAACGGCATTGTTAACCTTCCATTGCACGCCGCTGCAATTTTTGACCAGCCACCATGTCCACCACAAACTAAGCAAGGGGAAGTGTACCAGTCGCGGACGCCGGTCCTGCTCTCCTCGTTCGGTTACGCACTTTCACTGCGTTAGCTCGGATCCACCAAAACTCTCTCCACTTCTGAGTGCTCCTCGCATCTTGTCAGCCAATGATATAAGAAAAACCTGCCAACGAGGCCATGGTATGCGCTATCAAAGCAAACAAAAGTGACGTCCTACAAACGAGGAGAGCGACAATTATGCGGGTCACCTACCAATACTTGCGTCGACGGTTACTTAAATTTCACCAAAGGAGTCTGGAATAAAATCAGAATGGAATGGTTTTACCATTTAGGGCCCAGAGCAGCGAAGCGACAATCAACTTGTCCTATTGTTCTGAATAGATTCCTTCCTTCTTATACAATGCAAGCGGCGCCCCCCCCCCCCCCCCCCCGAAAAAGAAAACATGACTTATCATTCTGTGCTCCATAAGAAACCTTTGCTGCCAGAGCCCGCAGATACCGGATCAACAGTTCACCGGTAATTTTTGACCTAATACAAAAACGCTCGTACTTCATAACTATAAATATATTCATGCACATACAAATATTCTTGCGTTCTTAGCACAAATATTGTTTTTTTTTTTTTTGCCCGCCGTCCTCCCTAGTCCTGCTGTATATTATACAGCGTTACAGCGAAGTAGCACTAGCTGCACGACCTTTGTTTTTTTGTTGAAAAAATGACATTTAATTGCTAACTAAGGCTGCTTGACCTCATCCGAATCCCATAAACGCGTATGCAGTTACTTCGTAAGAATAGTATGCATTCGTTCTCGCTCGCAGACCACTGTAGGTCTTTTTTGCTTGTTCAGAGACGATGGTTTCGGAGGTCCTTTAAGAGCGGAGCTCTTAGGCACCCGTTCCTGCGGCGAGCATCGGCGTGGTTACTCGTAACCGAGCGAACGCGCACAGCGAACGATGAAAGAGCGAACGCGGAGGACAGCGGGAGATGAAAGACGGCGATAGCGAAGAGAGCGCATGGAGGAATGCGGAGGAGGAGGGTATGGCGAAAGCGTGAGAAGAAAAATGTAGTGCCGCGCAAGACGGGCTCTGCGGTGACGATGGCTACGAGATGGCGCCAGAGTAGCGTGCGTCGTCTGTTCACCGATTGACGCCACCGATATCATATACGGAAACAAAGCGCTACATGAGCTGAGGTCTGTCTGCGGCGGCTGCTGCGAATCGCGCCCACGCGTCACCCACGCGCTGCCTCTCGCGATCTCCCGATTAGCGAGGCAGTCGCTCTACACTTCGCTATGTTTCCAAAATGCCGCACGAGACGGACTGTCTGCGCCAGCCAATATATCGCGAAATGAAAACACGTATAGAGCGGCGCTCAAATTTCGCATTAAGGAGTATCGTAATCGTCGGTGCATTTTTATCTCCTTCCTTTAAACTACAAGCTGAAGCGAACTAATAAGCACCGTATTACCTCTCAACACAGACCACAGTATAAGTTGAACGATCTTCTAGTGCGCAGTAAACACGTGCGCTGCAGAAATGTTCAGGGCAATCGGCTCGGTAAAACAGAGGGCACCGTACTTATCGTGAAATAAGTAAAATGAGGGACCTTAAAACCACAAAGTCATGAGCATATGCTGGGACGGTATAGAACTTCGTTACCTTCTGCTGTGATGCTTTCCACCCTCACTTGCGTTTAATAGCGCCGAACACGTAAGTGTGGCATTTGCATTTCCAACATGGAAAGTTACAAATAGATGCGAACTTAGCGAGCGAGCGCAGACGCGTTCAGGGAGTAATTACTGCGCTAGTTTTGTTGCTATGCTCCTTACGTTCCTGCTTTACGCGTGAGTATATTATCTGTTTGATGAATTAACGCCTCGTGTATTTCTAGTGCCAGAAAAGTGAGCCGCGTGCGTTGGTAATCTCAACGCAAAAATACACGTGGAATACTATACGTGCATTAGACTGCGGAATTGGAGACTCAGCTTCCGTTCCATTGGAAGAGCACACTTGCAACGTCCATAGTCACAGCTCCAAAATAGCCGTTTTAACGATATAGTCAGAAAATAAAACAGAGGAAATCTACACTAAAAAGCACAAAGAACGCGCAGCCCCAACTCAACGTCTGCGCGAAGCAGCTCCGACGCCAAGAACCCGATTGCCTGACGTACCAGCCCCAGTATTGTATTCTGACGTGAGGTATCATCAGATGATGGTGATCATGACAACAATAATGAACTTTAAACATGGCCTGAACGCACATTTAGTACTGGCCAAGTGGCGGGTGCTTGTAGGAAAGGGACAGACAATAATAGCTACCGGAATGAACCGAAGTGCCAGGAAATCTTAAACATAGATCAAAAGAGTCATTTGCAGATGAGTAGTCATATGAGAGAAATTATTAATTTGATCAAAAAGAAATAAAATTGTTCTTCGAACATTCACACCGAAAATAATATGGAAGAAATACAATAGTTAAAAGAGTGTTGCGCTGCTAAGCCCGAGGTTGCGGGATCGAATCGCGTCCGCGGTGGCCGCATTTCGATGGGGGCGATATGCAAAAGCACCCATGTACTGTGCATTAGGTGCGCGCCAAAGAACCCCAGGTGGTGAAAATTAAACCGGAATTCCCCACTAGGACGTGCCTCATAATAATATCGTGATTTTGGCACGCAAGACCCCAGAATTTAATGATTTTTTAATTATCTTCAAAGAAACAAAATGAGCAACAAGTGGTAATGGAAAACGACGACAATGCCGGATTGTTTCAAGGAATACACAATTATATCGCTTCTAACATTTCGGCGTTACCTGGACGAAATCAAAAACCATGCGTCATCAAACGTTTTCGGATAGCGCCAATCGGAGATAATTAGAACCCGCCAATGTAAGGACTGTTCCGGTCTTGGCCATAAACGCGGTAGTCACACACTTATCCCATAACTACAGTTAGGTGCTCCGGTAAATAAATTTAAGACGGTTGTAAAGGCCCTTTCTCTTTCCGTGGAAGTATTGTGTACAATGCAGGAGACTTCATTGCCAATAACTCTGGCTGTAGACAGCTTGACTAAGAGAAGTACAATGTTCTTGTGCTTTAATAGTGAAGTCTGTTTAAATGTTGACTAAAAGCCGCTGCAAACCTGGCGAAGGGCATCTTAATACAACAGAATATTGCTATAGCTTTCTTTCAGCCGAACTGCCGGGAAAATATTCTGCAAATGCCTAGTATCACCTGCTTTCCTTTAATGCCGAACGCGCGCTCGTGTTGTTGAAGTGGCGTTGCTATTTCTACGTGTTCTGAAACAGGCGATGTCCACATCGCTGTATATGTCAGTGCTAAGTCATCATGGAGACGACACGAATGGTAGACAAAATTTAAGGTTGCTCTTAAATATCTAAATTTTCTGCCTCAGCTAGAGGCTACATTGCCGCTAATGCGGGCTCGTTCCTATGGCGTCTTGTAGTACTTTGGTAGCCCATATACAGACGAGGACGCAATAAGGCACACGAAAGAAGCAGACGGGGGGCTAACTACGAATACGCTTTATTTCCTAGCACCATGCCTTACTTATACCCTCAGCCTTGCGCATCAGAGAACGCGTGCATTTGCGTAATAACTTACTGCACAGACAAAAATACCAAACAATAACAAATTGTTAGTTTTGTTTGCGTAATAAGCAGAGGTGTGCAAATGCCCGTGTTGTTTTCCTTCCTCACCCTCACGCCCCAAAGTGCCATCGTGACGTTCAAAAAATTTTGACCGCCCTCCTTCACCCTCGTCCTCACCTATAAAAAAGTATCCGCACTCCCTCACGCTTAAAACGCTACCATGCTTCTCTTACCTTCCGTTTTCTGCAATTTCAGGTAAATCCATTTGCGCGACCAGCGAGCTTAGTTTGCGACACTTATTTTCCGGCGTCATTCCAATTGTCAAAGCGTGCCACACTGCATTGGTTTTAGGCGCTCGAGCATATGTTGGCCAAATAAAGGCCAGCTCACTCAGACTCGCACACAAATTGTATTTTTTTTTCTTGCTTATAGCTCACTCGGACTGAGACTCACCAATCTTCTGACTCAGCCGGGATGACTCGGACTCAAACTCAGCGAAATTCTACACAGGTGGGTTCACTTGGACTCACGCGGTCAGACCCAGAAAGACCCCAGATCTCACAACCGCGAAATATCTCTTGATTTGAACATATCAATGACAACAATACCTTCATACCAGGCTAACATAAATGAGTGCACAGGGATTACAAACAGGTAATAATTTTAAAAAAAGAGTATATACGTGTACATCCCCTTCAGATACGGCGTCCACATTGGTGGACGCGACCTATTTTTGCCCTTTCTGTGCAGTGGTAGCGAGGAGTAGAGCATTAAAATTAGGCTTAGCGTAAACTGAGCATTCTGCTAACCTATATTACTTCCATTTTACTTCTGAGTGATATATATCGTTACAGAGTACCGCTTTGGTGAAGGCACTACCGTGTTTTTCGTGACGTTTGACGTGGGGCATGTCGATAGCAACCTCTAAATACCGTTTTTTTTTTCTTGAAATGCTTGTGGCCAATAAATAACTTGTGCATGTAATTCGAGCGGGTGAGTCAATCCTTTTTATCAGGAAAATTAGCATGACTGACTTAACAATATTCAAATATTTAGTTACTTTGTAATTATAGATGATTCATCATAAAATGCACGACGAGTCATTCTACCACCTTGATTTGCTTTCAGCGGAGTCTCAAGCACCCTGGCATAAAATTGTTTCACACATGTATCGGCAGTTGCTCATAATTGGTGTGTGAAGGGGATGTAGTCTTAACATGATACTTAATAGCGCAAAAACTCGCAATAACAAAATGTGGCGCTTGTCTTTCCTCTCACTGTTATCTTTTATTTCGAGTTTTTGCGCTATGAAGTATCATGATAAGTAAACACCAGCTCGCCCAAGGGGATGTAGTCGTTAATATACAGGAAATTTCCTTATTTGTTGTTCATCACGATGTCTTGTAAGACCCAAATACGTATGGCGCTCGACCTTGGTAGTGCTGGTTTTATTTCGCCTAACGATAAAACGTGCAAGAGAGATCTTTAGAAATATGCAAATTCTTATTTGTTTGTGCATACGTGCTTGCGTGCGGTGCGCACACGCTTTTGTTTCGGAACACTTGGTTAAAAAGTGAAAATGATCTTTTCTGCCGCATGCGCAGTGTGGTTGTTTGGAATGAGATTCACAGTAAGCCAGTTATGATGAGCTGTGTGCACGGCCTCTCTTGTCGCTTAAAAACGTTGCGAGAGGTTTTGAGATTGACGTTTGTTCCGCGCCTGAATAAGTTCGAAACACGTGTCCGGCGATCTAAAGAAAGGCTAGCTAACAACGGTGTATAGGGGTAACGGGGATAGGAAATGTCCTTTTCTCGTCCGTGTGACATGCATTGTCCACCCAATACATCTGTCCTGTGTAAATGTATAGGAAAAACAGGGGTGTTTATATGACAATCTAACAACCAGTTGAAAGGTAGGCCCTGCTGACACCTGTCCACCCAGTGTAGGCTGTGTTGCTGCACGCATTTCGACATGATTGAAAGTACCACCAAAATCAAAAAAAAGGGCGAAAGGACGGCAGATTTATTAGAAACCGAAACTTTATTAGGAAAGCTGATACATATAAAGTATATACATGCTCACCACGGCACATAGAAACGCTGAATGCTGAGTGGATCCACAGCCAAATGACCTCAGAAAATCAAATTCGCTTCGATATACGAATATCGACGGAGCACTGATGCATTCAGTGCCGTGTTGTTTGATAAAAAAAAGAATCTCCAGCCCTTCCCCTGTCGAGAAAAGGGGGGTAAGCGAAGCTTGTCGTGTGTACCTGACCTACTACTTTTCCTTCCTTTCGTACTACTTGTGCTAGAATTCTCTGCTCATCGCTGCTTCGCTTGTGTTCGATGTCTGGAGTTTGCTCGGCGGCATGGTTAGCAGCGTTCGCCCGTCATTGTCGCTTGCGATTCTTCGAAATGAAATTGCTTCAAAAGCAAATCTGTCCGTCGCGTAAGACAATGAATGGTTCATACCCCCTTAAGCAATGGCGCATACCCCAGTAAACGCGGCCTCCCTTTTACTACGACAGAAGAGAAGGGAAATTCTACGCTCGAGTGATGAGCGGCAACGCAGCCAGCTGCGGAAGAACACGACGACGCTCGAGCCGATGCTGATGATGATACCGCGTACGCGTACACCGACCCCGACACAAGTGAGACTGTAAAGCTTCGCTTACAACGTCTCGGATAATTCACGCGGCTCTTTTCCAAGCTCTTTACTTCATTGAGTAAAGGCTTGCACATGCATCGCTTGCAATGATAAGGTGATTGGGAGCCAGTTCCGCTTGACATAGATAGCTGATTCTCTCTTGATCTTTCGGCGACACACCTGCCGATTCGACCTATGCACAATTTACCGCATGTCAAGGGAATCGAAGAAGCAATGCCGGCTGCACAATCAACGAACCTTACATGCTTCTTCCCAGTCTGGCTCAGTTCCACGAGAAAAAACATCAAGTGCAAAATACAGCAGAAACATGACGCGATGCAACATTGTTCAAATTGTGTGCGATTTTCGGATAATAAGGAACGGCTTGTATGGCGGCGCAATTTCCTTTCTGGGCCGCGCGCCTTATACTTTCTGCAGCAGCGTTTCAAACACTGCAGTCTAACCAGATTCAGCAAACCCTGCTGACAACAATCTGGACACCTGCGCTTTATTACTGCTACTGGCTGCATGCATTATCGATTTTTTTTCAGCGCCGATTCCAAACTCACGATGGCCCTTCATCCATCCTTTTTTTTTCATATTCGCGCTAATTTATATCATGCCTAGACGCCAACTAGTGCAGAAAAGAATCGTGCAGCAGGCATCTGTTTGAACGTACACGGATGTTAAATAGGAGCAACTACCAGAAGGCATAGGAGATTGTGAAAGACTACCACACCAGGAAACGCTGTGACAGTTGCGCATCAGTGCCGTCTGCTTTTTTTTTTCTTGTGTGTTCAATAGATTCGCTGTAAGATACCTTGGTCTTGCATCTGTAAGCGCGCGAAGGTCGGCGTTTTGTAATTATTATTCCTTCTGCTTAATAAAATGTCATTTGTGATTAAGCTTGTGCCCTCCGTCTTGCTTATGCGTACTTACGTTCCCGTTGCGCTGCCATCAAAATTAATTTATAAATGTTAATGCGAAATAAACCACGGCAATTGGAAGTTAGCGTAAGTGCCCATGCCTTCGTGTTTATGTCCTCGTCTTGTCCGTGTCTTCATCTAATGCTCACGCTTCGCACAATAGATGCAACTCCAACTCACCCTAGCAGCCACGTTGTTCAGTTACGTTACTAAAGTTTATTTGGTTTACAGAACGGGCCTCATTCAAAAAGGTATACGTATCTTACAAAGGTATCTTACAAGAAATGAAATTTCAGAGAATATAAAAGGGCGTGTGTTCTTGTTTTCCTGACTACTCGCAACAAATTTATATTCACGCAGTTAGCCATCTGATGACCGTGCGCTTTATCTTGGCCCCCTTCACAAAAAATTTATTTCAGTGTGACTACGTGCATTCCATCTGCTGTGTGGGTAAACTTGAAAATAATTTCCGCCAGTGTTCAAACTTCGGCGACTGTGCAATGGTTCATTTTGAGGGTGTTCACAGCCCACGCGTAATAAATAAATTAGTGACAGGCAGTTTGAAACAGTTTAGTTGGAATTCAACGCGTTTTCACTCGGTCTAACCCTCTTTACTTCGTTATATAGTACGCGTGTGCTATAAATATCGTCGAAAAAAATCTGCCGCTTTCTTTAGTTTCCTTTTCACGTTCTCTTTACCTTTATTACGTTATAAACCCTTATAAGAGGCATTACATTAAGGGTGGGCTGAGAATATGTGACAATAATAAATTACATACAGTTTGTTACAATGCGTGACGCGAGGTAACTTAATTCTTCCATGAAGAAGTTACTTTCCCATTGCGACGTCTAGTAATAAGGCTACATGAGACGAAAATGTATGGATGCTGTCGATACAACCTCATTCAAAAGCTTGCGCTCTTTTATGATATTCAAAGGACCTTCCTGCAGTCGTCGGCAGATATAAATGTCTGCTGATAACGCAGCTATGTCTCATTTCATCATCGTTGTCACTGTGGTCTCCTACATAGACGAGCGCATTTCCTCTGCCCGAAAGCGTTTTGAACTTTCGTGAATGAGGTGACGCTAAAGAAGCGCAGTAAAAAATTGTAGGCATATATTTAATTATTAATATTATGCAGTTAAATTACATCTATCTGAAGGCTTTGCTTTGGAAACTGTGATGTAGGAACATTGGATGTCTCTTATCTCAGCAGCCACAGTGATCGGCGTTTCATTTTTCATTCCATCTGCTCGAGAATGCGGCCACTTACGACTAAAAATCAAACCTGAATTTGCCGCGAAAAGGCGCTACCGTTAGGAGAAAACCAAAGATGCGCAGCCCTCATTTCACTGCCTTTCCACGAACATGTTCCCAAGCCACTCGTTAAATAAACGGCGTCGGCAACGACGAGTAAGTTTCTCGCGAGCAGTCAGGCACAAATTAGGTGACGCATGACCAGAACTGTTTACAAACTATGGATGACGCGATTTTTTTTTTTACCTTACAAATTATCATTCACCTGTATGAACTTCAATTGTCCCTGTGATAACATTCCGTAGTCACGTAACGACTCATATTTTTACACATTGTAAACATCGGTATTTTAATTATGCAGTCGCGGATGTTACCAGTGACACTGAGTAAATGACCCTGCTTGAGCGTGATACGCACAAAGTAACACGCCACGGTTAAGTTTACACGCCTTCAATATTCCAGCTTACAGAAGATGTCGGGCAGCGCTTTTTTGGCAGGCGAGTTGGTTCATACTGAAATCGGCAGTGCACTGCGCAGACTGTACACCGCAAGGTGCAGAAAAACACGAGAGGAAAGAGTGCTCTTTCCACTCATTTCTCTCCTTTTTTCCACGCCTTGCGGTGTGCATTTCACGCTGTACGCTACAGATTGTATAATTGTCGGACATAGCTGCGTTCAAGAAACTGGGAGCAACAGGCTAACAGGATAATGCTGACCGCGATTTTCTTGTGCTGCTAGCAAGAGTATACAAAAAGTCGGATAAATAAACGACAGGCAAAGCAATGGAACGGGCTAGTTTGTGCACGTTCGTGATTGGCGGTGTACTAGTTACAGCCTTTAAGGAACACACTGACATGACATGTGCAGATTTATAAGTAAATAAGTAAATCAGTTCGGTGGAAATCCAAAGCAGAGAGGTACTCATGCGGCTCAGTCGCCTGGCGTGATCAATCCCGCTCTTTCATTACAATCTGTGACCCTCCTGGTTCGCTCGATCGAAAAATTACCAAGAGGAGGAAATTCGGTACTATTCCAGATAACTCTTTGCGGTTCCTTTTCTTTTCATTCTTTCTTTCGTTTTTTTTTTCGTTTTTTTTTTCTTCTTTTCTTTTGCCGCTAGCTTTATGCCACCTTCAGATTGATGACAACGTTCCAGCCGACAAAGTAGCGTCACAGCTGAGGCTGATACCATAGATTCCAGGCTCTTCCAAAGTTGCAAAATGATTGAAAATTGAGCTTATTGGTACACGGTTCTGAAGTTTCGAGTTCCAAAGTACATAGTTCTGAAGTTCGTTTCCATATCACCAGCACTCTGCGATTCCATTGTCCTTGATACGACGTCCAACCAAGGTAGTACGTATTCCATGGTCTTTCCTCCCTGAAAGAACCTGTAGACTTAAACTAAAGAGCTGTTTCTTGTATGTGTCGCAGAAAAAAGTTTAGTGCACCTTGGTGCGAGTGGAAGACATTTGTGGACATTTGTATGCCAGCGTGGGCTGCTTCATCGTGTTCTGTGCTACATGGTCCATACCTACTTGTCATTTCAATGACTTCTCGAAGCGACAGACCATTTAAAATGCAAGCCACATAATATCTATGTGGCTATGTAGCCCGAAAGAAAATCGTCAACTGGTCAGCAAATACGTCCACGGAAACATCTTTGACTTTACGAAGCCGATGGTTTGCCAGCGGTCTGCTGAGCGATACCATTCACAGAGTACTTTACGGTAACCTTAAAAACACTAAGTGCACGGTGTCATTTTGCAGAAGGTAGCACGGGAATGAACTTGCCTCTCTTGATTTTACGCTTTCCACACTCATGTAAAAGTAAACATGTTGCCACACTGATATTCAACATCCACACTGCCGAGATATAACAAGTGAGAGTGGGACCAGCATCACACAAGCGCGTCTAAAGCGATTTGACCGCAGAGAAATGATAGTCTTCATGGTGTTAATACGTATTGTTCATTCCTGCTATGCACGTGAGTATGCATAATATTATATGAATATTTGTCCCTGCTCGTACTTGTATCGTAAAAAATAGTGTGTCATGTACGTGTGTCGCCAGATTCATTAAGCATCTCACTCGTAGGAAGCCTTCAACATAAACCAGCATATTCACTGTCAAAACTGGTGAACCTCCCGTGCCCTCAGAAAATATATCTTATCTTCACCTTAAATGGTTTCGGTGGATATAACATTAGGAGCACACAACACATATGCGACGAATTCGCAACAGCTGGTCATTAGAGGTCACAAATAGTGCTTCCATGCGCAGAGTTGAATCTGGGCCTTGGAACTTCCATTCAGGCAGTGGCATTATTAGAGGCAGTACGATGCCTAGATAATTAGTTATCTATTCGCTTGAGACACCGCAAGTGAATTTCAGAAAATATTTTCAGAGTTCATTGGCTCCCTGAAGACAGAAAGGGGTGGACTGAAGGCAAATAATAAAGCGGTTGTCTATAGTGCAAGTGGAAGCGCAAGAGGCAAAGGCAGCGCGTACTGTATACGTGGGTACGCGCTACCTTGTTCTATATCCGACAGCCTCACATGCGCCTCTTATTTGCTGGGCCTCTAAACAAAACAGACCTGTCACCACTAATTCATCAAGCAGCTCTCTCATTTTCTACTAAATTACTATTGCTATGACCACGTCCATGTTCACGCAGATATCTCTGCCACTTTCAACAGCTCTACAGGAACTGTGATGGTAGCATCAAACTCCGCTTTATACAGTTCAAGCAGTCGCTGATGTTGACGTCGATTGCAATAGTTCCTGCGGCTCTTAAAAGGGCAGTCGATTACGTGCGTCAACAGTCATTTAATATATGACCCATATTTTGCGAAATGAAGACGGTCTCCAAGTTTTCCTGACTGATGGTCCTCGTGAACAGCTAGTTTACAAAATTGGCATGGCTTCTCACTGAGCTGTCAAGAGCTGACATGACTTCCTATGCCCCTACAGGTTTGTTGGAAAGGACAGCGCAGATGAAGACTATTGCCGTTCTTGTGATCAGGCAAAGTGCTAAACTGTAATCGATGTAGTAAATCCTAATCAGATCAAGCAGCTTAGGCGACTATTCGCCGCCGCCTCGTTTCAAAGATTATGCAGTAGAAATCATAATCCTCAAAGCAACTGGCCTACACAAACTTATTCGATGGTTTGCGAAAGTTTATTTACATGTGTTTGCGCACGCCCCTTTTCCTCTTTCCAAAGCTAGGGGAGTCAACTTCCCACGACCTTCGCTCACTTTTATGCAAATTTCTTCCGCCTTCTCCCCCTCCTCTTCCATCTTTTTTCTTCTTCTTCCTTGTCTCCGTCTTCTTTCAAGTTCCAGTTTCACTCTTTGGAGGACTACATAACGTGACAAAGTTTTGGGAGATATATTTTTCTTTTTTTTTAAGACCTCCTACAGGTCCCTGTTAACGCTTTAATAGGTGCAATAAATAACGCTTTAATAGAAAAACAGTCTTAGGAACGCGTAATGGGCCAAGAACTAATTTCTTAGCAGCTTCACTCAACCGCCCGTGGTTTAGTTGAGTTATCTGGTAATCCTACATGGTAGCATTCACTGCACATTATGGTTATACGGTGAATCCATTTAATGCGAGAATATTTCGTTTTTCATGGATTTCATTTTCTGAAAACTTTTGCGGTTGGGGGTACGGGTAAACTGCAACGTGTGACCTACACCTAAAGGCGTGTAATTAAGGCTTCCGCTAAGCAAAGCGGTAATACCGCCCGAGAACATTGTTATTCACTTCTAGTCATCGCATTTCGAGGATATGTGCCGCTGGCGAGGTAATCATCACGCGCGTTCAGTTGATTTCCCCAACACCTGCTGGTCTGCTTTTTACTTGCCGAGTGAGTCAATTAACCACTATTTCTAAGGTGGCTATAAGTGTACCGAGATCACTCTTCAAATCTGAATAAAAAAAATATTTACTGAACTGCACGGCAGAGACGATACGACTGAAACTTTACAAACGTAGCATTTGCTTATACGCCATCGCCAGTGCCGAAACAGTGTAGATTAAATGGCACATATCAATATTACTTTAATATCACGCTGCCGCAATCTATTTGATTGTTTTCGGTTGTGAAACTCGCTTTTTTTTTTTTACCTGTGCTAGAACATTCCCACTCGCATGAATAGAATACGTCTAGTAGTACACACACCGCTTACAGCAGAGTGCATGAAGTACTACTCTGTGTGCATTAGGTATAATGTGCAGAAAATATACTCGAACTTCCTCAATTTCTTTACAGAAAATGAACCTTTTGTCTACCCAAGCATTGTGGAGGAACGTATGGCTACAAAAAATTTGGTAGTGCGACTAAATGACGAGTTCATCCTGAACCTCGAAAAGAGCTCTGTCTTGGCGGACAACCTGCTTTTTGTTACAAGGAGCAGCACTGGACATAGCTACAAAACGGTGCGAGTGCCTTCTTTATTAATGGTCGTAAAATTCACGAAACCATTTAATGGGGTCCCTAAGCCGTACTTAGACGGATCATTCTTCACCGCCTACACTGATATTAGCGACAAACAGGCTGTCTTTTTACGATCACAATGCCGCTGTAAATTAAACCGTTGTCAGACACCAGCAATGTGAGTGTTGACGGCGTTGTTTTAAAGCACTAGTGCCGTTCGGTATGCCGCGTGCACCTGCATCTTTTACGTTGGACACAATATTAGAATATTACACCATAATGGTGTTACTTGGCATTTGTTTATTTACATGAAGGTACTGCAGGCCATTTCGGCCCATGTAGAAGGTACAGTTTATACATTATACCTTGAGCAGTTGCAACTAACAAAGTAGTTATCACCCGAACAACAAATCTCTTGAATATCGTAACATAAAGTAACGTAGACTGAGAGACCTACACGAAAAAAAAGGGCATATCATCTGAACCGTTCAGCAAAGCACGCGCTCTTCAAGAGATTGAAGTTTGCTAACTCCAAGATTGTTGGAAATTGATGCTAACCCTCTACTGCGAGCAGAAAAAGCTGTTCTGAATGCATTCATTATGGCAAAATGTTTTATAGCGAACCTGCCTATGGCTAGGGTTCTAAGCATTTTTCGTGTCTGTCAACATATCAGCGTGTGCAAAAACTCAACTCCGCGGAAATTGATGCAAAATTGCTTCATTCTATGCAAAAGCTTATACGTCTCATCACTGGGATATGCATCTTCAGTAGATTAGTTATCAACAGGCACCACTTTCAAATCAGTAGACTCTCAGGTAGATAATGAGGGTTTCTCAAAGATTTACCGCTATGCGACCCACGTCGGCCATGTGTCAGCTCACAACGCTCTCTCTTTGTCGTCGTTCCAAGCGCTTGGGTGCCTAGTTTCCTTCCGCTCTGCCGGCGTGGCGGTCCCGTCGTGCGTCTCTAGTTTCCTCCGGCTCCCCGAGGTGGCGGTAATCTGCCACGCGAATATCTGCCGCCGATTAAAAGTAAAGTTTGCGCGTGTGTCTTTCTTCGGGATGACCGCCGTCGCCGCTCAAGAGAAAGAAAATTGGCTTATGACTTTCATCTAAATTCTGTATTACCTCTATGTCGCGTGCTAAACTGCTTCGCTGGTAATCCGCCTTCACAGCAGTGGAATAGCGCGTGATTTTTTTTATAATAAGCTAATGTCTAAGACGAAGCTTTAGCTTGCTTCTGATGAATATACAGAAAAGGAAAAATTGCATTTTTGGGAAACCATTACACCAAGTTTGTGAGTATTGTAGCATTTAAGAGAATAAGGTTAGTCTAATGACTATAGGAAGCGGATTTCTTATTTAAGTCGTCGATTAAAAGAAATCTTCACTACAAAATTGAAAAAAAAATCTCAACTATTTTGCTCACAACTCGATAACTCAGCAGTAAAAAACGTTATCACAGTTGCGTAAACTGCACTAATATTACATCTAAAGCGGCCAAAATTGATGGATTTCCGCTTCCTGGAAACTTTTCATTAAGCTTCAGTTGTAAGTGAGCGTCTGTCCTGTCCACTTTGTCTCTTCCTGCACGCAATTCCGCTCAACGACACTACATGATATGTTATGCACCGCTCTTAATATGCCCCTGATTTTAGAGTAGGACTTTTGCAAATACCTCGTAAACGTTGTGACAATTCCCCATAGGCTCTAAATCCATATATCAACTTTCTCCGCTTTAGGTGCTCAAAAGCGCGCAGTTTAAAGAATTGCGATAACTGTTTTTCGCAGCCAGGTTACGGATTTGTAAACTTCGTGCTACTACGTTTTTATCAAAATCAATATTCAACTTCCTGCAGGCACTACAATTTAACATTTTCTCTCGAATGCAACAAAGTTTATTCAAATCGGTTCAGCCAAAAAAAAAAAACATTTGTGCGTTTTACATGTGTGTGAATATGAAAATCGGAATTGGCCCCCAACTAAAGTGTCTTCTTAAGGAACGAATGCGAGTTGATTTTACAATCTTAGCATTACCAATTAAAATGCTAGTAAGAAACATTGAATGATCATTCTATTGAAAAATTTCAATCAATATTCATAACAGTAACGGGGGATTGTGTTCCTCTATAGTTGTTGAAAATGAATCTCACAGCCTTATGTTGGTCCATTTCAAATTGAATGTTCTTGCAATATAAGGACCCCAGACGACCAAGACATATTTCAATCTTGTTTTTACAAATGTATTAACTGCTAGTAAACTGCAACTTGGCACATAAACACCGGTATATTTTTGTTCTCATTTTTTATTACTAATTCGGCGCTAATGCAGTTTAAAATGAGAGGGTAGTGTATTCACGTGTTTAAACCCGAAAAATGTGAAGCTCCTAGCTCGTTTCTAAAACGATTAACATTGTTAGTACCTAATGTGTACCTACTTTGTGCCACGTTTCTTTTTTCTTTTTTTTTTTTTTAAGTGAAGCATGTATTGCCTCGCAAGTGTCGGTGGTGTCACGCTAAAACCCTATCTAAAACCTGTCGGAAACTCGCGTCTCGTTCACTTGGTATATGCCAAAATTGTCATGGAAGGGTACGAATGTATGACTAACATGACTGATAAGTCATGACATCAATAGCATCACATGCTCGTCAGTTACGTCATGATTAACGATAATAAAATCAGGTGTGGCGCATACCCGCATTGGATATGCGGGTATGAGCCAGGGATATGTGGGTATGATGCCAAGGACAAGAAACAAAGAAAGAAAGAAAAATTGAAGGACGCTTAAGCTTCGCCTTTAAGAGTAGAACGCGATAGCGTTATCGGGATCCGTTCGCATCGCATCGTTCGCATACGGCAAGTAGGCTTCATTCACTTCAACACTGAACGTGGGAAAGCCAGCTTACAAAGACCAAGCTTACACCGATTTCCTTGAAGTCGGCTTCACTTTTAAACAGAAATGCATTGCAGGAAAGACGTTTTTCCAGGGGCAATATAAGTGGCCTTATATTAAAATGTGAAGGCCCTAGCACCTTTTTTTATTATTCTATCAATTGTTTGCTATCGCCCCGACGCGCGCAGGTCTGGAAGAAATGCTGGAAAATGGGTTTGTGTTTGAGTTTCCTCGTAGCAGAATTAGGTTTTCTCGTACATTGAAATTACAATCCGACGCCGATTTGTAAAGTCGTACTTTACCATTTTTCTGACGGATTTCACTGTGGGAAATTCAATTTTTGTTCACCAAAAACCTTGCACCACGTGGAGGGCCTGCTCGGTCGGCGTGGTTGGGGATGATTTTTTCCGCCACCCGCATCGCACGCCGACGCCGCTTGCCGACGCCGGATTTTCTGCGACACGGGGCCCTTAACTCTATCGCGTTAAAAAGACATCACGTGTGGTTCATACTGGGGCCGCACATTTCAGCTTTGTTCCCAAAGTAGAGCAGGTGCGGGGAAACCTGCGCCAGCGCCGGATCACGGGACGCGTTTGACCAATCAGGGTCGTTTGGTAAGTCGCAGGGAGGGTAAGGGAAGAAAAGGAGGTTGGCGCGCGCCCCGCCGGGCTTCCCTCGCCTCAGAGCAGTTTCGGCACCGGGATAGGAAGGCCTCGCGTTGTGCGTTCCGCCGAGGAGCAGGCAGCGTTTGAGCAACGGCGACGCGAACTCGCTAGGGAAAGGGCTAGTCGTCGACGTGCCGATTCTAGTGCTAGGGCTTTCGAAGCCCAGGCGAAACGTCAGCGAAGAGTCACGGACCCCTAGTTGCGGGAGCGCGATGTTGAGGCCAAACGTCAGCGAAGAGCCACCGGCCCTGAGTTTAGGGCAAATGAAGCGGAACGCCTGCGAAAGCCTCGTCTTGCCGCGAGCTTCGCTTACCCCCATTTTCTCGAGAAGAGAAGGGCTGATGATCTGTGTTTTTCTTTCACATTGTATATACTGAATGAAAATCAACATGTCATTGGTTAGGAATCTAGATGTTTACATGCACTTTAGTGGTACGTTCTTTCTTTGAAAAAATTATGGCAGTGATAGTGATAGTGGTGATGTATACTACTGACTATCAGTGTGCAATTATTTCAAAGCCCGTCATTAGTCACCGCTAGCCACGAGCCGAAGTGTGCTTAAAGTTGTACAAACCCTTCAAAAACAGTAATTCAAGTGAATTTGTGGCTTCCTTGACTAATCTTTGACTAATTCGCAGCGTTTGCGTTATTCCGGTCTCATTTCACCGCTATTTGAGTCCAATATAATGTCCTCATTCAGCGCCAACAAGCTTTCACTTGCAAGGCACTTGCACTTTTCCCCCAACCCCACAATCCACTGCCCTCATACCTAATCCCAAACAACCTTCTCTTATAGGAGATTTTATGACGTCTCTTTCTAGATGGACACGTCTGGAATCCAAAATAACTTGTATCACGATTCGCATCATCAGTCCTCTCTGTATGTAACCCGTGAGGATGGAGTTCTGCAAATGGCAAGTGATTCAGTACAAACATCTGCATTTTATTCACGAATAAAGTTTATAAAGGCAAAGATCAATGTTTTATAAAAATTATGCCGTTAAGGGCTAACTTCGTCATGCTCAATACTGTTTGGGAGCTCGCCTGCGTAATAATTTCCTTCTTCCTATTGAGCAATAGAAGAATTAAGGTTTCTTTTTTCTCTGTAATGTGTTTTTGCTGCCTGTAAAAGCCGGAGTTAACGTAATCAGGAAGAAATTATAAACATCAGAGAAAGAAAGGTAGGGTGCTTAACCAGATCGCAATTGGTTTTCTACTCTACATGGGAGAGAGGGAAGAAGGTAGGGGAAGGGATGTGCCACAACATCAACAGGATCACAACTTGCGGCTATCAGAGGCGCTGTGAACTACATACGCCAGTATCCAACTAACGGGTGGGCCACATACAGTGGTTCCAAGATCGCCCACCAAACACGGCTGTCAAGCCCACTAATTAACGTCAAAATTATAAAGTGATATCTGTACCATAAAAGCTTTTGTGTGACTAGAAAGGACTATGCAAGACATGCTGCTGTCGTGACGGCTTTAGGCTGAAAACATTCGATAACAACATGGCAGCTATTCTCTGCTTACACAACAGCCTTAGTGAAGCGTGAACGATCAAGTATTCAAACGGGCGGACCATCTCGGGGGTGTACAATTGAACATACAGCGTCATTATGCGGTTGTTGCGATTGAGCATGTAGTGTAAGATAGCTTTAGGTACGTCGTCAGGCATTCAATAACCGCTAAAAATAAGGGCGGTAAGCTACTTCTAAAATTTTCTGTTGCAACAGTGCATTATCTTCAACATTTAATCAATTGTTGGCTGAGTACCTAAATCAGTTGCTACGAAAGTGTTTAAATGTTTATCTATGTCGGACATGTGAGATAAATTAGTCTGGAAAGAATTTCGTACATAATCTTCTTGCGATCAAGCGCGATAAATTTGAGGTACTTAACGAAGCCTTCTTCCCATATGCGTCCGTAGAAACCATCTGCTCATTCTCTTTTGACAGGAAGGCATTATCAACCATAAGCTGCGGATAAAGCCTCTACTTCAAAGCGAGCGTTCGGCACAAGGACAGGTGCTTCACAATATATACGAAGTTCAAGAAATAAGGGCAGTCCTCGAAAGTGGTAAGCGGTTGCACGTTGTTCACACCCATAAAGAAATCTTCATGGGTATGGATCTGGCTGAATAAATATCTACAGTTGTCTTGCTTTCCGTATAGAATATTTTGTGCTATTCAATGCATGCTAGAATATGTGCAGAATATACAGGCCCGTGGTTCGGGCTTCTTAAAATATGAGGGATATTTTTGTGGAAAGGATAACTATAATTTCTGAGAAATTATATTGCAATGCTAAAATGTGGTAAATTTGAAGAGTAATACTGCAAGAACAATACAGATTACTCCCGTAATATTTATTTTAATATCCAGTTTCGTGAAAATTCAAAATTAAGTGCTAGTCTCCTGCGCAGGGCCTCTCTGTTAAGCTTGCCAGGAGCGGATTCCTTTCACTTCCAATGGATGAATAATAAACATATGGCGTCAAACTGAACCCTAACCTGAGCCAGAAATTGTACCCAAATTAAAATTTTTGTCGGAACTGTACCCGAACCTGAACTTGCTTTTTTGGACGTGTCGAGCAGGAAATTAACCTAGCCTGGAAAAAAATAAATAACGCTTACCGGTTAACAACGAAATGGTCCAATTATGTTGGGCAACATAGAATAAACGAATTCATATGGCTGCACAAAACAGCTTTCTATCCGTAGTAGGCGCGCCTACTAGGAGCGTGTTAAGACTTGCAACAGACGGTCTCCATACCCGAGTCGGAAGAGACGCTGTGTTTGTGTCGAAAACTATAGGCACCAAGATCAACAGCTGTTTATTGCTGGATTCAGCTATCGAGTATATATACCATGGCAGAATTATTTCTGGGGGGTCTCTGAAGTATCACCGTTCTTGCTGCAACTTCATGCGCTTGGTCGCCAAGGTAGGCAGGTCAGACATAACCCATAATACAGGGAAAACCAGGTAGAACCAACGTTGTGCTCATATCTTTGCAAGCCATACATGTGTAAGTGTCCCTCGATCAGCATATCATGTTATGTAATAACGACATATACGCACTTGTATATATAAAGTATTTCACATTAGCTTTCATTAAATGTTCACACTTCCTTATTTTCTTTCTTCCGTATGATTTTCTTCTCAGACCTCTTCAATCTGATTCTGCTAAAATCCATGCAGATTCAACGCACATGTTGTAACCAATGGGTAGCTAAGTTGCTTCATTTGTGATCGCTATATAATGCTATGACAAATATATTGGTTTGGTTAGATGATTTTATTTAGGAATTGTAGTGTGACCTGCCCATTCTGCGGGATTGGCCAAGAACGGGCCAAGACACAGTTGCACGTACTGAGGGGCTAAACCAACGAAACAAATGTAAATTAGAGAATCCGTTTAAAAAAAGTAAATAAAAGAATTATAATTCATCATTCTGTTAACAAACCGTGTGATTTAGGGAGGTCTGTGATACATCTTATTTCAATGTTTTATATAGGAAGTAATTTATTTATTACGCAATACCAATGGGAGCATATTTGGGCACCGTGCAAGAGTCCTATATAGATGGCCGTTCGCACTTTCATTCGGTGCATTGAAGCAGCTAGTGACACCTGGTGTGACAAGTTGGCAGCAAAGGGCCATAAACTGGCAAACCACAGTGTGGGAGGCAGAGACCGGCAGTTTTTTTAATGCTTGACTGCAGTGACTAGAAAACTCTGAAATAACTCGCTTACATTATAGTTCACTTTCTTTTTTTTTCTTTTTTTTTCAGCGATGGCGTTTCATCCCGCTGAGCTGAGAACTCTGCAAAGCGGGATACCCAGTAAGTGTCCCTTGTTTCAACAGAAGGAACAACACAACACATATTCCTTCATTTCGGTAGGTTTCGACCGGGGCACACCCGTCGGAAGGCGCTTGAAACACAATCGCAACCTGTAAGGCAGTTACATGGATTTTAAAAAGCGCTACAGTACTTTTGACCCCCTTCAGTCTCGATGTACACATTTGCGTACGTGACTTTTTGCGTCTAGTAGTCGCAAGCAAGAACAACACGATCGATACAGAAGTGCTGACATAATTCTTAAGCTCTTTTTTATTAAATAAATGAAGGACATATAAATCTAAACCCTCAAAAATAGTGGCAACCGTGAAAAGTCCTAAACAATTTATTATAATATCTGTCATACAACCAGTCATGGTTTTATCTTCCCAGAGATAAATTTGTTGTGACGTCATGACGCAAAATGTCAACGCAAGGAAGCTAAACTTCGCGACGTTTTGACACTCGCTCCCGCTCGCTCAGTCATCTATTATGCTGCTGCATCGGGCCTCACAAGTAGCGCCCACGTGACTTGCTCCCTCATGACCGCATTCTGCATCATGACGTCATAACAAAGTCACCTCCTGAAAAACAAAAAGGAAACTGACGCTACAAAACCTATTATTATTATTATTAGCGGGCATTATTTGAGGCGTCCGAGGCTTGCCGGTACTTTTTCTAAGGTTTAGAGGTCCAGAACATTTATAACAAAAATTCAGAGCCCTTCCCCTGCAGAGGAAATAGGGACAAGCGAAGCTTGTGGCAAGACGACGCTGTCGCAGGCGTTCCGCTTCGTTTGCCCTAAACTTAGAGTAGGCGGTTCTTCGCTGACCTTTGGCCTCAGCATCGCGCTCCCTCAACTCGGGGTCCGCAAGTCGGGGTTTCGCCTGGGCTTCGGAAGCCCTCACACTAGAATCAGCACGTCGACGACGAGCCCTTTCCCGAGCGAGTTTGCGGCGCCGTTGCTCAAACGCAGCCTGCTCCTCAGCGGAACGCACCATGCGCGGTCTTCTCATCTGGGCGCCGAAACTGATTTGATGCAAGGGAAGTCCGGCGAAGCGCACCCACCCCCGCTTCTTCCCTTTCCCTCCCCGCGACACACCAAATGACGCTGACTGGTCGCGCGTCTCACGTGATCCGGCGCAGCTTTCCCCGCACATGCTCTTTCTGTTTTCCTTCCTTCCTTACTTTCCGTCTTTCTTTCATTCTTTCTTTCCTTCCTTCCGTCTTTATTTCTTGTCCCTAGCTTATACCCGCATATCCAATGTAGGTATGAGCCATTAGTAGCGTTAGCTTTACATCGCCGGCACAGGCTAGCGTATACAAGCTTCGCTTGAAAAAGTCGCAGTTTAGGTGAAGCATCGATTGCGATAACAAATTAGTAGACAGCTATACGAAGTAAGGATTGTGGTTTTATCGGCCATATAAACTTGGAAACATTCGCTTACTAAATTAACAAGCATGGTGTCAGCGCGCACAGGCAAACATGAACACATCACATCCAATGATCGCGACGAAAGTGTGCCTCGGGTCTGACTGTTGGGTCTTCCTCAATACGCGGGAGCCGGGCAAAGAGCGGTGTCCGAGAAGTGGGAAAATGAAAACAAGCGGCGCGGGCGACTCGAGCGTTTGCGTGGTAATGACCGCGACGACGCCTCTATCGGCGTGTGCTCTCGCCAGGCCGACGCCGTCGTACCTGACAGTCACTGTGTGCGCGCCGGCCAGGGATTGTTCTGTACGCAGCCGACGTTGAAGGGATCCCGAGACGGGTGGGGACGAGTCACGGTCGGTTAAAGCTCGGCTCTGCCCAGTCATGATAAGTTTTATTCCCTGCGTGTTTTGAGGACCATGTCTGGTCGCTTGAACTATTGCGCCTATTGGATCGCGTCGGCTTGCCTGATTGGTCAGAGTGGGCGATTAGTAAAGAGGCATGTGTCTCCCGACGCGTGTCCCTTGGATGCTTCCTCTTTCTGGGGTTTTACGTGCTAAAACAACTTCTGATTATGAGGCACGCCATAGTGGAGGGCTCCGGAATAATTTTGACCACCTGGGGTTCTTTAACGTGCACTACAACGCAAGCACACGGGCGTTTTTTGCATTTCGCCTCCATCGAAATGCGGCCGCCGCGGCCGGGATTCGATCCCGCGACCTCGTGCTCAGCAGCGCAACGCCTTAGCTGACTGAGCCACAGCGGCGGGTCCTCGCATGCTGCAAAAACTGATCTCAGGAGAAGGTACGATCCGAGTCTTCTGGGGAGAGCAAGGAGACAGCAGGCCACGGCGCCTCTTCACCCTGGGAGACCAGGCCAGTCAGGCAGGCCTCCGACTACCGGTATGACATCGTTTTATATGTAATGTGCGTGCAGTGTAAGCTTAAATTAATACCAATAATAAAGACAAGAAAAATTTGGCATCTTTTTTACAGTTTAATTTAACCTACTCCCAGAGTGAATGTCAATCCCCAGAGTGAATACGCCCCAGTATATCACAAGGTTCTACATCTGCATCTACTTAATATGCTGGTCTTCAATGGGGAGAATGCTGCCCTCACAGTAAATGAGCTCAGAGCCGAAGGAATCGCTGAAGTCTGCCGTATTTTTCATGCGACAGCAATTATATCGATACTCCAGGCACATTTTTGCCGTCGGCGTCAGCGTCGCCGTCGCCATGAGGTTCCGTATAAAGTCCCAGGGCAATAAAATCGTCGCCGCGCACCATATGCCGTATGTGCGAGTGAAAGTGTGCGAGGGATAGCTGGCGATCGCGTGCACGCAATCTCGTGCACGCAATCTCGTGCACGCAATCTCGTGCACGCAAGGGAGGAAAGCAGGAAGAAAGCGCGCTGTCTTCCGTCGCGCAAGGCTTCGGGGGGAGGGATAGGGAGGAGGGGTGCGTTGTACTCTGGGCGACCCGCGCGGCCGCTAACGCCCGCCCGGGCCGCTGTATCTTGAAAGCCATCTGCGTCGGGGACAGAGTCCGCCGTGCGATGTGGTTTCGCGGCTTAGTCCGCGTTGATGCGAGACGAAGCACGAAGGTCAATTCGCTCGCTGCTGCGGCCGCGCTTCATCACTCCACCGTTTTGACAGCGAGTTTCCGCGGTCATTGAGTGAGATGTGTTCAAGCTTGCTTGTGCGCGCGTGCCACCATACTTGTTCATTTAGTTAGTATGCCTATGTTTACAAGTTTATACGACCGATAAAACTACAGTTAAACCTTGACATAACGAAGTCGATAAAATCGTCAATTTGCTTCGTTATATCGAAATTTTGTTGTAATGAAATTCGACCTTTTCTGTAAATAAGTAGAGTCGCCGACCAATTTTTCTTACACGGAAAGGGGCCGCTTTATTTTCCGAATTATCGGGCAATCGAAAAAAAGCAAATTTGAATGAGAAATCAATTGATTTTGATGAGTTTGGGAGTCGGCGACGAATAATACGGTTTCATGCCACGACGAAGATATCTTCACATCGGCGATACGAATTAAACGAAGCCACCCACGCTTTCGCGCTCACTCCGCCCCTAGGCTCATAGCGTTGTGCGCACTGGGACGACGCTAACATGAAAATCGCCGGCAGCGGAGAGGGAATGCTTCGTCTGCCTCTCGCTCCAACGGGTCACCGAAACTCGAGATTACGCAACCTCCAATACTAAACGCACGGGAGGACAGCTTACATGATGCACGCCGTCTCGGCGCGCCCACTCTTTACACACGCGGCAGATTACCGCTAAAGCAGGGTGCGCTGCTGCGTATGCGCTCAGCTGCGCTTACAGCCCTGCTAGAGTCTAGCTATACGCAGCAACGGCCGAGACGCGCTAGAAATCGAGACGGGCGCCAACTTAACATCCACTCCACTTCCCCGCCCCCTCGCGAGCGCTAGATTGCGTTACCGCGAGCTCAACCCCCCCGTCCCGTTTCCCTTTGCTCGCGTGGTAAGGGGGCACTCGTGAAGCCACCAACTTTCTTATCTCACCCTCGCCCCCTTTCACTCGCACCTAAAGCACACAGTGCGCGGCGTGCGATAGGAGCTTATCGCACTTGGACTTCATACGGAACATGATGCGGCTCCACTTCGGCGGTCGCTCTTGTCGCGCAGCGCGGGATTTCAGAGGTGCGTTTGCAAGCAGCCACTTGTAATTCATTCATTTGACCATCTGCGTTCGCGGAGGCTTGTTTACTGTCTCGAAATTTATTTACGGTGGCAGTGAAATTTCGTTATATTGAAATCGCATACAAACACACTTCGTTATATTATGAAAACTTAGATACTTCGTTATATCAAGAATTTCGTTATACCTCGATATAACGAACTTCAGTAAAACGAAACTGTACTATCCTTACTTTGTATAGGTGTCTAATAATTTCCGAAACTACGAATTCTATAATTATATACATTGTTGATTGATTGAATAATTATTATTAATAATAATACCCCAACCTCCACGTTGTTCCTGGGCACTTTAATTATGATTGATTGATTGATTGATTGATTGATTGATTGATTGATTGATTGATTGAGTGAGTGGGTGGTGGTGTTGTGCAAGCGACAACAATCAGCCCTAAATGCCTCCTTTTTGCTCTCTCTTTTCTTGGAAGCCCTTCGGTATCCGACGACTAGAGCCCCGAGAACCGTTGACAATTTTACAGTGGAGCTTCACATTATTTCCGACGAGGAGCACCAAAGCTCGTTTAGAAATGAAAAGGATTTGACAATTTACCTCGCAGTCATGACGAATGCGGTGAGCGGGCTTCAAATATAGTCGCTATAATTCGAAACGGAGTATATAAATTTACAAGTGAGGTCACGTGTTTACTGTTTGCGATTTTGAAATGCCAGAGTGCTGCCGATTGAATTTTTCTTGTTGATGTAACTAACTTCAAGTTCGTTCTCCTTGTGTGCATTATCACTTCGCAGCTGAGCTGCAGCAGGCGCCTACCTATCGTCCACGACTCATTCCCTGTGCTTTCCCACCATTTCGTATACTGTAAATAAACGTCGATTCCCAGTGTCTCAGCTTGTGTGCTTCACTTGCGCTAGCTACGATGTTACACTTGTCAGGACTGGTCTAAAGTGAAGCGAAGTGCAAATCAGTATCTTCCTTGCTATGACTAAGTGGAGTCACAATGCACAGGACAGGACAGTGGTCGCGCTTAGTTCGTTTCTTACGATTGACCTGTCCTATGCACTGTTAGTCCTATATATATATCAAGTTACGACCAGCACAAAATTACCGCTGTCATGTCGTTGATCTTCCAAGAAGTACTTTATACAAATGGCATGTTCGACATAGTTTCTCTGTAATACCTTTTAGTTAAAAATTAAATTAGGGTGTTTTACGTGCCAAAACCACAATCTCATTATGAGGCACGCCGTAGGGGGGAGGGGGGGGGGAGGGGACTACGGAAATTTGGACCACATGGGGTTCTTTAGCGTGCACCTAAATCTAAGTACACGGGTGTTTTCGCATTTCGCCTCCATCGAAATGCGGCCGCCGTGGCCGGGACTCGATCCCGCGAGTAATACCTCTTAGTGGAGGGATTTATTATTGGTAATAGTAAAACTCCATCCACCTCTCCCCCACTTTAATACTTTCTAACACAATATTCTTACCTGATTTTAGGTAAACAGAATATTTGTTGACATGAAAATGCCCAGCATCGCATTCAAGCTTGTCGGTATCACCAAAAGTACGGTAAGTGTAAACTAAGCACTTTCTGTGCGAACGAAACCGGCCCGGCCACATTAACTATTCAAATGCAGTAACTACCCGTTGCGGTGGTTCAGAGTCTATGGCGTTCGGCTTGTGAGAACGAGGGTTCGGCACCTGACCGTGGCGGCCGTTTTTTTTTTTTTTTTTTTTGATTATATGAAAAATCCAAGAACGGTTGTTTACCGTACTATCTAAGCACACATTAAAGAAACATTAGCATCAAGATTGTTGAACTAACGGCTACAGCCTTCCTCGTATGCCACTGGGCAGTTTCCAGACGTTAAACGCCATTATTTATTAGGTTGCACTAACTAGTTAATTAGAAAAAAATACAGTTTTGTCAAAAACCATGCTGACGCCATTATTATTGAAAATCTCGGGTTTGTGATGAACTTAAGATAACGGTTCATGATTTAATTTTTAGTACAATGTACGGAGTATTGCAGAAGCTTCACAAGAACATGGTTTCTATTAACTATGTGGGCAAGCAAGAACGCAAGGGCATAAAAAAGGTCCAGTACGGCCAATGTGCTCCTGATTGGAAATAAACGCAAGATAACATGACTATGCCGGGCGATATTGTTTTTGTTTTTTTACACCATACGAAATTTTTAAATATAGCCTATGGCAGATGGCATATTTCTAGTCATTGACCTGGATTAATCAAACAGGGGCACATTACTTGCATGACAGATATAAAGGCGTAATCGACTGATCAACAAAAATGAATTAACTTCGTATTTATATGTTTATGGAACATATTGCGATTTAATAATCATAGCCGGTGCGCAAGGCGTATCCCTTTGGAACAAGGTTTCAGGGTGACCCCAGTTTCGAGATATTCATTACCATTAGTGTGCTACGAAATACATTGGCATCCCAGTTACTTTTCTGCTTCAATGCATACGACGGCGGCATGTTACAAAAGTGCTTAGAGAAATCCAGCCCAAAGAATAAAATTACACTATCTTCCGCAAATATTTTTTGAATTCTGTATGATCTAAAAAAACAAAAACAACCAAAAGAACAAAAACAAGTCGAAATAATGCTCTAAGTAATAATTATGGGAAGGATTTTCTTTCAGAGACAACACGAAATGAAAAAAAAAAGAGCCAGCCGATCCCACGCCCTGTAGGAATCGATGTTATGCGAAGCAGTGTGTGGGAAGCCTACCAAGTTAACGAAACGATCATGAGAGCACCAAGACGTAGGCGGCTGTTTCATGACCTACATGACACACATGTCATGACATTCACGTCATGACCTATCGTTTATGGTCGTCATACGCTCTCGTAATAATGACACTTTTGGCACATACCAAGTTAAGGAAACGATCATGAGAGCACCAAGACGTAGGCGGCTGTTTCATGACCTACATGAAACACATGTCATGACATTCATGTCATGACCTATCGTTTATGGTCGCCATACACTGTCGTCATAATGCCACCTTTGGTACATACCAAGTTAACGAAACAATCATGAGAGCGCCAAGACGTAGGCAGCTAGACAGACACAATACTCTCACGGTGGCAAATGTTCGCCAAGAAATGCTTCTCATTCAAAACTGATCGGTCACTTCACACGGCAAGAAGGTCGCCCACCCGCCGTCCTTCAGCTTCTCCGCTCCGCGTATCGAGGGATGATATCACTGCACAATGGTGTTGATCTCCTCCTCCTTTAAACCTTTAATTTCACTTTCCTAAACTTTCTTCCTCCGTTGCAAATTTCAAGGCTTCAGCGATTAAAAGTTCAGGCCTTCTTATAAATTGCTATCTCATTCATCCCGTCTTATCATGTATAGAGTTATCAAAGTTTTCTTCCTCGATAAAAAAACTGGTTTTAGTTTTCAGCCTATATATAGAGAATAATAGTGAAATTACAAATTGTTTGTGCTACCGATTAATATTGTCGAAGATGAGTACACGAAACGTTTATTTCATTTTCATTCTTTTTTGCAGGATGATACATTTGCAAGCAATTTTTTAGATACTGCGGAGGCAATGGAAACGCTGGAGCGCCTGGTGGATTATGCCGAAGCCAATAAGATTCTTGAGACCTCCGACCTCGTTTATCTCGTCACCAAGTGAGTACGATTGCGATGGCAGAAACTTGCGTGCAGAGAAAACGAACAATTTTGCGAGGAGTATCACACGCTAATGCATTTCCTGTTTCCCCTATAATATCATGTGGACCAACATCGCTTCTGCAGCAATTTAATTTGTGCATTCACTTACAGCCGAAACCTGGCAAGACTTCGTAATGGAACTGATACAGGAGCACTCACACTAGACAAAGCGGTAGCAGGTAAGACAATCGCTCTCAAATAATAGCACTGAAAATAGCTACGATTTAAATGTTGCAGAGGCATTGTTTTTTCTGGGAGCGGGTAAAGACATAGACGCTGACATTTCTAGAATAGAAAATGTGTGCATGAAAATTATGCACATCCTTATTATGCACATTATTATTATATTATTATATTATTATTATATTATTATTATTATTATTATTATTATTATTATTATTATTATTATTATTATTATTATTATTATATTATTATTATTATTAATGTTATTTTCTGTGATAATATATATCTACACTTATAAGAGAACAAAGGATAAGCAAGAAGCAGGCTTGCAACTGCCATCGGAAGGGGCACAGCACCTGCCTACTTTTCGGAAAGGAGAGAGAAACATACAAATGGAAAACGAACAGAGGCTTTCATGAGCCAGAAAGGCTAAATGTCACATAACGGCAAGGGAAGCACGGCAGATTGCAATGACGAATGCGTCCCTCAGCTACCATGGTAGACCTTGAAGAAAAAGCCGAACTTTTATTCACCATTAAAACGCGCTGAATCACGATTACGTTGACAGACACGCAGCGAATTTCGGTGAAGTACACCTACTGTAACTTTCATCTTCATCGTAAGCTATAAGATGCACACTGATTTTTATAGCGAAGCTTTCTGGCCGAGTTCGAGGCACTTTTTAATGACAAAGCATTATATGCCCCATGAAGTGCAAAATCCGGCGAACGTCCGGCGTAAAAGTGCAACTCCGGCGTCTTGTTAACCCCCCCCCCCCCCCCCCATATTAGGATACTGTCATTTTCAAATGGCATTGCCAGTCCTGCCGCCGCTAGGATGGTTCAATTTACTTAGAAACAAATCAATCATTTTAAATGACCAATGAACGAAATATCGAAACCGAAACCGGTAGCTGCTTCCTGTGACGTCTTGCATGAGTCGATGACGTCAGATCCTACACTACCATAATGTAAACGCGCAGTACACTAGGCGCTAGCGACAAAAAACGAAGTAGACAATTTCTTCTGACGTCACTGGGACCATTTCCAGCTCTTTCGAAATAGCGGCGATTTCAGCAATTTTCGGGAAAAAATTCAGAGACGATATGAAAGCTGAATGATCGACATTTGCTTTTGAACCGCCGCCGCCGCGCAAGGCAGCTGACGAGGCCTGAGCTCAACGCATTGTGCTGCGGCAAGACGAAGAAAAGCCCAAGTCATCACGTCTGTCAAAAAGTCGCAGTTTCGCCAGAAAGGCGAAGCATCAATTTCGCTAGCAAATTAGTAGAGAGCTATACGAAGTAAGGATTAGTAGTTTTATAGGTTGTGTAAACGTGTAAACATTCGCTTACTAACTAAATTAACAAGCATCGTGTCGCGCGCGCACAAGAAAACATTAACACATCTCACTCGATGACCGCGGAAACTCGCTGTCCAAACGCTGGAGTGAGGAAGCGCGCAACAACAGCGAGCCGAATTGACCTTCGTGCTGCCTCTAGCTTCAACGCGAACTAAGCCGCGGTAACTCAAGATAGGGCCTGCGCGACTGCACCATACGCAGCAGCCGCAGGAGAAGTACATTTCCCCCCCCCCCCCTCCTCCCTACCTCTCCTCGCCACGGTTCCTCGCGCGCGATGGAAGAGAGCGCGCTTCAACCTCGCTTTCCTCCCGTGCACGCGCGAGATTCATCGTCGGCTCACCCTCGCACGCGTTCACTCACACATACAGCACAGGGAGAGCGGTAACGACGTTATTGCCCTTGGACTTTATACGAAATATCATGGTGACGCCGAGGGTGACGATGACGGCAGAAGTGCGCCTGGAGTGTCCATATAATTGCAACCACAAGTGCACATGTACTACGATCGAAGTACATGCGCACCGGCACTGGTGGCGCCATGGTGCCAGTTGTTCTCATCGCCTAGCCACTTCATTTGAATCCAAGAAAAAGCCTTCCAAGAAATACTGAGGAAAATGCCATTGGTAGATTTTTCCAGTCAATGTTAGGCGTAGTTGGGCGGGTTCGTCTCCTCTACAGAATCGCAGTACTATAGTACTGCGTTTCTTTTTTATGATCCCGTAGGCCAAAGAAAATATACGGCTGGTTAAAGAAATACGGCGGGTTAGATCTCATCGCCAAATGTCAAGCTCAAGCGGAGGTATTTTTCAGGCTGAAACTCTTACTTTGTGCCATTTGAAGGCAGCGTAGTACGTCGAACGTCAGGCCCCCTTTACGTCTGGGCCTTATTGCGTGGGTTCCTTTCCTACACTTTTATTAATGGGCTTTTAAAACAAGTTACATATGTAGGTATCGCAGGTGGATCTGCCAGCCGAAAACGAAATTTCATTTTGATTTGTCGGCGTTTCTGCACAAACCCTCGAGGCCAGAATTAATCCTCAAAAAGAACATCACAGCTACATGTACCTGTACTAAGGTTACAAATTTTGCCAGTACCTTCAAAGCCACACTGCATATCTCTTTTACTTGGCACCCTGTAGCACCCTTTTTACTAGCACCCTGTAGCCTCAGAAACTGGTGATAGTTGCTACTACAAATATTTTCAAGCTGAGTTCTCATCAGGATAAGAGCGCTAGACATCATTTGCAAGTTGCAACAGAAAGCTCAGCGACAGCCTTCGTTCACTGATCCGGTAACTATGAATGGTGTAGCACAAATACACGCCTATTATTTTTCCAGGACTTGCGTACGTCGGCACAGTATGCACCAGGGCGGCAGTCGCTGAAGGCGAAGACATTGCCAAGTCATATGTGGGCACCCTCACGATGGCTCACGAGCTCGCCCACTCGTAAGCACTGTCTTGTAGGTTTAATCGCTCCGCTGACAAAGATCGAGCCAGAAGCCTGATGGGCGTTCTTTTCCCGCGCAGGTTAGGAGCCACGCACGACCCTAACAACAACTCCGACTGCTCGTGGGCTCACGGATTTCTCATGAGCTACGAAGACAACGGAAGCAACAAGTTTCGGCTTTCTAAGTGCAGCAAAACAAGTATACAAAATGTTGTAGAGTAAGTTGGCATGCCTGGTCGTTAACCGTGTTTAGATACATTGCAAATTATGCCGCGTTAGAGCCGGCTATTTCAAGACGCAGTAAAGAAGTCAGTGCTACAGTTTGACCTACGTATACATTGTTTTAAACTTAGTAAGGTTCTTTATATATATATATATATATATATGATATTATATATATATATATATATATATTGTACCGGAGATTATCGGCGCCGGCACGGTGAAGTGTGAAGAGGAAGACGACGAATTAGTGGGTGCGCGCTCGATCGTCAGACGCCTGCGGACTTACAAGAACATCCCGTGACATTTGGGGGACGTGCGGGGTAGACGGGCACACAGCAGTATATATAATGTATGTATGTAGGTATGGTATGTATGTATGTATGTATGTATGTATGTATGTATGTAGGTATGTATGTATGTATGTATGTATGTTATGTATGTATGTATGTGTATGTGTGTGTGTGTGCGCGTGTGCGTGCGCGTGTGTGCGTGTGTGCGTGTGCGTGCGCATGTGTGCGTGTGCGTGTGTGCGTGTGTATGCGCGTGTGCGTGTGTGCGCGTGTGTGCGCGTGTGTGCGCGTGTGTGCGCGTGTGTCAGTGGTTTTTCAAATTGAAAACCTGAAATGTTGTGGATGAAATTGTCATTCCTTAGAGACCTGTTGATTTAGAGATGCCAGCGCCCTTGAACTGTGAGCCAAGGGAAGAGCTTTATCGCATTGTTGCAATGTCACGCTACGTTGAGCTGCATAATTGACTTTTTATTTACTTTCAACCTCACTCAGCGTGTTGTTGAACCTACGCGCTTGCAAGGCGGGTCCCACTCAGTGTTAGGCCTTGTATTTGTAAGCGATCATTTTTCCACCGACAGCGCAAGTATTGAAACAGTAGACGGCATATCGGACCACAGAATAGTTTTGTGCACTTTGCCTTTGTCAGCTCCAATACGACAACCTGGTACAGTAAAATATGTACTTTCCTTTAATAAAGCCGATGATGCGGCAATAATGACTTACCTCTCTCACGCGTATCCCGACTTCTCAGATCTTTGTACAGATAGTAACGCAAGCATAGATGAAGTGTGGCCACAGTTTAAACATACATCATATATTGCATGTCCAACTTCATCCCTACACGAAAACAGGTAACAAAAAAGCACAACCCATGGATTAACCGCGACATAATTCACTTAAAGCGCAAAATCAAACGTGAAGTTCTTTTATCAGTTGTTAAACGGTCACTTTAAAACCAATGCCACAGCCTTCGCTACTGCTAAAGAAAAAGTGAAAACGCGCCAGAAACATGACCAAATGTTTAAAGAATATTTTTGTGAAAACAATACAATTCGTTTTTCATCTTTTCCTCAAGTAATAAGGGAATGGAATGCGCTTGACCCACTTACTGTAGCCCAGACAACACTAGAAAGGTTTCTAGAAAGAATTGAGGATATCATCCCGAAGCTCCCAAGCTCCTAATATTAATTCATTTTCGTCCATTTGTAGGCTTTGCATTTAATGTTTCTTTTCTTCGTCCGTTCTGCGTTCTTCTCATTTAAAACCACTGTGTACTAATGTTTATATATTATATGTATATATATTACAAATGTTCCCTTGAATGTATACATAAGCGACAGTTGCGCATGATTGTGAAATTTTTGCTTGAGTGAGTTGTTTCCTATGCTTTTGTAATGTTTTGTTCCCACTCCTGTAACAATCCTCGCGAGAGGATTGACAGTATTTTGAAATAAATAAATAAATAAATAAATAAATAAATAAATAAATAAATAAATAAATAAATAAATAAATAAATAAATAAATTTAAAGTCCCCTACTCACGTAATTTGCGTTGCATAACTCAATGAGCTGACCGAAAAATATTTGCTACCACCGAAACACTAACATCACACAGAGTGGAACTTTAACAAAATTTGGGACCTCGTAAAAAGCTAGTTTGTTAGCGTAGATATAGAGCAGGCCGCTGTGTAAAGTTTTAAGCTTGAAATATGGGTAGATGCGCCACGAAAACCTCGAAATTAATTATTTTTTAAACCGAAACGGCGAAACAGCCGCCATTACCGCGCGCCGGAAACGCGTCGCAGAAAATCCGGCGTCTGCGTCGGTGTGGGCTTCGGCGTAAGTATCGGCGTCCGAGGCATCCGTGGTGGAGAAATTCATCGCGAACCACTCCGACAACACAGGCCATCCGCGTGGCGCAAGGGCTAGTGAAAAAAAAAATTGAGTTTCTCAAAGTAAAATTCGTCAGAAAAATCGTTAAGTCCGACTTAAATACAACCTACAGACATGATAGCGTCGGATTGTAATTTGAATATACGAGAAAAAAACCTGATAAGAGCCAGGGATCTTTGAATCCTATCGCGTTCTATTCTTAAAGGCGAAGCTTAAGCGTCCTCCAATTCTGATGGTGTTGGATGAGCCGCTCACTGCTCGAGTTTTATTATTGCGATAGCAATTATATGGACACTCCTAAGCAGATTTCTGCCGTCGGCGTCGCCGTCGTCGTCGCCGTTGCCGTGAGGTTTCGTATGACGTCAATGGAGATGAAATCGTCGCCGCGCGCTGCCGAACGCTGTATGGGCGAGTGAAAGGGCGCGAGGGACGCGCTCTTTCACGGGGAGTGAACCCACGGCGGAGAACAAACGCGCGTTCTGCGCCGTGCTTCCTTAAGGGCTGCAGAAGTAGGCGTCTCTTTCCTCCTTTACAATCACCATATATGTAGCGCAAACGTGCCTTCTTCCGACGCGCGAAAGGCCGTGGGGGGGGGGGGGGGGAGGGAAGGGGGGCGACGTTTAGCTGCGGCACCAAGTGCCTATTTATAACAGAGGCTCCGGTAACAGTCACCAACGCCGCACGCATTTTGTGCGAACGCGGGCAAAACGCCGACGGCATCGACAACGGTTTTGCGTGTTGCCGGTGCTGCTGCATGTCCAAGTTTATACAGCTGATAAAGCTACTATCATTACTCCATATAGCTCCTTACAAATTTGCTATCGCAATTGATGCTTCGCCTTTCAGGTGAAACTGCGACCAATTTTTGTACCAGGTGGCCCGCCATTTAGCAGTTGCATAGGCAGCGGTAAAAGATACATATAGAAGTTATGAGGAAGAAAAAAAGATTAAGGAGATGTATACAAAAAATCACCGCCCCAGCACTCCGTACAGATGGTTAACCAACGAAGCTGAAACATGTGGCCCCGGTATTTAGCAGTGGGTTAATCCCGACGCTGTATTGAAGCGTTTCTCAATTATTGGTTACATGTTTGTGTTTCTAGCGAAACGCAAGCGCCAATGGAGGGCAAATGCTGCTAACCACGACGCCGAGCTAACTCGAGATATCGAACGCATGCGACAACGGCGAGCCGAGGAGGAGGCGTTGCGGGCAGAGCAGCGTCACTGTAGCAGCGTCAGCGTGGCAATGGCGGGAACGCCCGCTTTCGGCGGGAGTTTCTCGAGCGGCACTTTGGCTTCGGCTGCGACGAAACGTCCACGTTGAAATCGGGAAGGTGAACGCAAGCGCCAAAGACGGGCGGACGCTGCTAACCACGACCACGGAACCACGACCACGCTGCTAACCACGGAACGCATGCGACAACGGCGAGCCGAGGAGCCGGCGTTACGGGCAGAGCAGGTACGACGCAGAGAACGACGTCACTAACGGCGCTGCCAATGGTGCGCGCGCTTGGGTGCGACGTAGAGAACGACGTAACTGACGGCACAGCCAATGGAGACGTTTAGAGAAACATGGGACGAACGCTTTTTCGTTTCGCCTAGCCATATACAGCTTTCGCTGTAAAATTTACAGCCCTTCCCCTGTCGAGCAAAGGGGGGTGAGCGAAGCTTGTGGCTAGACGACGCTGTCGCAGGTGTTTCGCTTCGTTTGCCCTAAACTCAGGGTCGGCGGTTCTTCGCTGACGTTTGGCCTCAACATCGTGCTCTCGCAACTCGGGGTCCGTGGCTCTTCGCTGACGTTTCGCCTGGGCTTCAGAAGCCCTCACGCTAGAATCGGCACGTCGACGACGAGCCCTTTCCCGAGCGAGTTCGCGGCCCCGTTGCTCAAACGCAGCCTGCTCCTCGGCGGAACGCACCCCGCGTGGCCCTCCCATCCGGGGGCCGAAACTGATCTGAGGCCAGGAAAGCCCGCCGGAGCGCACTCAAACCCCCTTTTCTTCCCTTTCCCTCCCCGCGACACACCAAACGACCTTGATTGGTCGCGCGCGTCACGTGACCCGGCGCAGGTTTCCCCGCACGTGCTCTTTCCTTCCTTCTTTATTCTTGCCTTCTTTCTATTTTTCTTTACTGGCTCATACGCGCATATCCCTGACTCATACCCGCATATACAATGCTGTGGGTATGCGCCACGCGTGATTTTATTATGGTTAATCGTGAGGCAACTGACGAGCATGTGAGGTTATTAATGTCATGACCTATCAGTCATGTTAGTTATACATTCGTACCCTTCCATGCCGATTTTCGTATATACCAAGTGAACGAGACGCGAGTTTTCGAAAGGTAGGGTTTTACCGTTACACCACGACCGCCGACACTTGTGAGGCAATACAAGCGTTGCTTGAAAACATGTATGGCATACCTGATTAAATCAAGCAAGCTAGGTGACTATGTGTCACCTCCCCATTACATCATCATCGTCATCATCAGCCTATTTTTATAGACCACTGTCTATATGTACACTGTCCAGTTACAATGCGGATGCCAACAAATCACCATCATCATCAGCAGCAGCAGCGTCGTGTGTGACATGTGCGCCGCGTAGTCTAGGTGCCTATGTTTACTCTTCGGTACACGTTATGGTACCTCCTCACAAGGTACGAACGACTGTTGAAGAAGCAAATCGCAGATTTACGCGCGCGGCTGCAACCAGGCAACGTCGGGCTCAGTAGACCGCTGTGCAGAAAGCAGCACAAGCCGCAGCTCGCCATTGAGGCCGGGCGCACTGTTCAATTCGTTCCCGTGAAAACGACGCAAGGAGACTTCGCCGCGAAGACCCTGAAGTGCGGGGTGCATAAGAATGGAGCTCCTATGGACCCGCTCATCCAGCTTACGCTGTGACTGCGCTGCGTGTGCCACGCAGGCCTGTGACTTTTTAACACGAAAGTGTTTTATGCCGGGGTCCACCAAGACTTCACTGACGTATTTCCGTCACGGAAATACGTCAGCTTACAATGTACACGAACATAATACAAAGAAAGAAACCCGAAGAAAAAGTTCCACAAACATACAAAATCTGGAAATCGAACCCACGACCTCTCGGTCCGCGACGATAGATCGCCGAGCGTTTAACCCATTGCGCCACAAACGCATTTGCAGAGAGCTACACAGACGCGCCTTATATATCTAACACTCCTCCGTGTACCCGCGCTCTTGCTCGGGGCGGTGCCGCCGCCTACGAGCAGAAAAGAGAAGTACTGCATTATGACACTAACGCGCACCGACAGTGAACGCTTCGGTGGTCTCAGCACAACGACGCCTCGATGCCAGCATTCGAAGGGACGCTGGCATCAAGAATCACTACCAACGCCAGGTGGCGTTCACCGTACTCAGCACAGCGGAGCGTGGCCTCCGCAATTAGCTCTGAAAATGTTTCTGAAGTTGATCGCGGAGGCTGCAATTACGACGCGCTGTACGCGCTGATTTGACTCGGTGACGATTCAGTTACGTGCTTTGTCTTGCGCGTTGTATTAGTGTGTCAGTTACGTGCTTCGTCTTTCGCGTTGTGCTAGCGTGTGCAGCGTAGTGCAGCTTCCATATGCACGACGGTTGCTCATGGTCATCGACGTTGGAAGTCGTGATGGAGGAGACGTGCCACCAGGCGTCAGCGTGGGTGCATCAACGCCTAAGGGCGCTTTAGCCACAAAACACCAATAGACATTATATATCAATGTGCAATAAACATTACACTACTTCTGTGAAGACACGTTTCACTTTCGTGTTCTATACCGATTCCTATATAAGAGGGATCAACCACATTTTTTTTTTTTTTTGTAGCTGGGCGGGCAACTAAATCAACCACAACGTTTGCTCAGCAGTACAACGTCCTAGCCACTAAACCACCATGGTCGATGCCAGCATTTATCAACGACACAGCCATTGACTGCACAACGACTGTACAGTCATTGCGCTGCATGATAACGATTCCCTAGGTTACAGCGAAAAATGTCACAGTTTCGCCCTAAGGGCGAAGCAATGAATGCGATATCAACACAGCATTGTCATACGATGTAAGGTGAGCGGCTTTGGTAGCAATATAAATTGTAGTAAACATGAGCTGATTAAGTAAGCAGGTGTGCTGCGGCGTAAGTAGACCGACATGAAGAGAGACTCGATGACCACGAGAAGGCGCGTGTGAAACGGTGGTGTTGATGAGAAGCGCTTCCCGTGGGCAGCGCGTGCGAAGAGACACACCTGTAGCGCTGCACTGCCGATCCGGGTAGCATTACATGTGTAGCGTGCGTTGGAAAATGTGGCCCGACTATTACTAACTGAATGAACAAGCGTGGTGTGAGCGCGCACAAACAAACATGAATAGATCACACTGAATGACTGCAGACAACGACTGTCAAAACGCTGGCAGCAAGCCCATACGCTGCAGCGGGCGAAGGTACGTGCGGTCTATCGATTCAACAGAAACTGAGCGGCGAATGCGCAGTGCATAAAGGTCAGAGCCGTGTGGAGATAAGAGACGGTGCGGTCGAGCGACGAGCGCGGTTGTTGGCAGAGTAGAAGTGCCCCCCCCCCCCCCCCCCTGCGCTCCCTCCGGCGCTGGCTTCCCGCTACCTTGCTTGCGCGTGGGAGAGATAAGAGACTGTGCGGACAAGCGACGAGCGCGGTTGTTGGCAGAGAATATCCCCCCCCCCCCCCCCCCCCACTGCTCCCTCCGACGCTGGCTTTCCGCTTCCTTGCTTGCGCGTGGGAGATTGAGTGCGTTCGCTCTCCGTGATAGCGCGCGTCCCCGCACGCTTCCGCTGGGGCATACGGCGCGCGGCGAAGATTTTATCTATACGGAACCTCACGGCGACGGCGACGGTGACGCCGACGGCAGAAATCCGGTTGGAGTGTCCATATAATTGCTATCGCAATAAAACGATTCTCACATTAAATCCATCATGCGGCAGTTGAATGAACCACCGAATTTGAAGCCACTGCTTTCCTTAGCTTTGGGCACCGCCGCATCAGCCCTGTGTTGTAAAAAGAATAAGCCGCACGGAAGCCGCACGGAAGCCGCCCTGCAGTACAGAGTAAGCACAGCACGGCAACGAACAGGCCGATGAAGCTGCTAGGAGGGCTCACGAAAATGCTGTGAAGGAACCCATTCCACTTTCAAGAACCGATGCCGCAGCAAAGCTTCGTATACTCGCGCGTGACGCCACTCGATCCATGTGGAACACGCCAGGTTTCCAGTATACTCGACTGCACCGCTTGGATCCATCCCTCCGACTACATATTCCATCTGGACTTTCCCGAATCGAGACAACTGCTCTCTGCCGACTGTGGCTTGGAGTATCTTTTACGAATGCGTTTGCTTGCCGCATCGGAATGGCTGACAGTGCTACCTGTAATAGTTGCGACAGCGAGGAAACAATCGAACATATCTTGTGTCATTGTCCCCGCTACAGCTCCCAGAGACAGACGCTCGTGACGACGCTGGCGCGCCTCGACGACCGGCCGCTTTCTGGGCAGACGATCTTAGAGTTCCGGCTGACACGGTCTTCACACCAGAAGGCGATGAGCGCACTGCTGAGGTTCCTCCGGACAAGCGACCTGCTTGAACGATTGTGACACTCCTGAGTTCCTTTGTGTGTGTGCGTGTGTATGTGTTTTTTTTCTGATCACCCTCTCTTTCTATGTGTGTGCATTTTTCTTTACCTTTCTGTCTCCCCTTACCCCTTCCCCAGTGCAGGGTAGCAAACTGGATACCTACCTTCCGGTTAACCTCCCTGCCTTTCCCATCTCATTTATCTCTCTCTCTCACACAGTATCTGCCTACATACGTGGCATTGTCGTCTAAGGTAGTTTGGCCTGCTTCTCCATGTTGCACTGAGTTAAAAAAGCGGGCGACTAGTAGCATTTCATGTGATCCTGCCAGTGCTCTTGTGTTGAAAGGAACAGGTTGTTTCTCGGCTGATGAGAATAATGTTTCCTCACGAGCCTGCAGTTAACCTGCAGAACAGTTAGTCATCCCGGAATCGTCGCGAATAATGCACAAGTAGATGTCTGGCATTCTTCTCATACTTCTACAAGATATTGAACTGTTTAAGTCATATTGACCCATTTTCATGACACGAACCGAGAGGCTCAAACCGAGCAATGGCCGGCACAATTTGCAGGCTAACCCCGCCTGTAAGCAACCTCACTACCAGAACCTGAAATATTCAAGTTTAGAAAATATCCTAGAACAGTCTGTAATGAGCGAGTTAAGACATATAACGTGCAATTTTACTGATATCGCGTGAAAAGTGTTTACGATTCCGGTCATCAATGCCAGTTTCGGCGTGCTTGTTTTTGTACTGTGTGCAGGAGGCTCTCGGACACATGCTTACTTGAAAAAGCAAGCAAAGTATATACCGTTGACGACATGAAACTGCCTGGTGACAGAATCGTACGAAATTATTTCTGCAGACTAGCTCTTCAAAAGAATTCTCGAGGCTTCTTCAACTTTCAACAGGTTAGTGAATTAAACAACTCCCATTGCTGAACACTCGGGAATGTTGGTGTGTCATATCTAAAGAAATACTCGGTGCAACAGGGAAAAACAATAGACGAAGCAGATCGCTATTTTGGGTGTATTTTTCCTTGTTTATTCGTGTACCTACGATACGAAAATCTTCTTCAATATGGCATGCCATAAAGACCAAGTGTTCTTTATTTTTAGAGCGACAAGCACTTTCAGGTATATTAAATGGAACTTTCAATGTACTGTCGACCAAAAAAGTTTGCGAACCACGGGATCTCACAAAGCGCTGAATATCCGAGCAGCCTAAAAAAGTATCCAGTAAATCCGTACATCACAATGTTGTCCGCATATACCAGTAGAGGCTGGAAATGGGAATACCAGGCTACGTTTTGGGGCTGCGGAGATATTCAGCTTTTAGTCAGATTTCTTGGTCCGTAAACCTTTTTGGCCGATAGTAACTGATAATCGAAGGAGTCATGAGGGAGGTAGTGGCTGGTACAGCACCAGGGAGGCCAATTCCTGTTCAGGTGAGAGAGTGACTTTGATGAAGCTTAGTGAGCCTTTTTAATTTGATTTGGCAAGAAATTAGTTAGAACTTGGCATAGGACAGGGCAAGATGTATGCACTGAAAGATAAGCAGGGTAATATCATCAGCAATTGCGATGACATAGTAAAAGCAGCGAAAGAATTCTATACTGACCTGTACAGTTCCCGGAACAGCCAAGCTACTTTCATTCGAAATAGTGATGAACAGTATACATAGGCTTCTTCTATAACTAGCGATAGAGTTAGAAGGGCTTTGCAAGACATGACCAGGCGAAAAGCTGCTGGAGAAGAGGGAATAACAGTCGATTTAATCAAGATGGAGGAGATATCATGCTTGAAAAGCTTGCGGCCCTTTATACTCAATGCCTCACAACTTCAAGTGTACCAGAGAGCTGCAAGAACGCCACCATTATACTAATTCATAACAAGGGAGACGTTAAAGAATTGAAGAATTATAGACCGATTAGCTTGCTTTCAGTATTGTATAAAATAGTCACCAAGATAATTTCCAGTGGAATCAGGGCAACACTTCAGCCAACCAAGAGAACAAGCTGACTACAGGAAGGGATATTCTACGATGAATCATATCCATGTCATCAATCAGGTAGTCGAGAAATCTGCGGAGTACAATCAACCTCTCTATATGGCTTTCATAGATTATGAAAAGGCATTTGATTCAGTAGAGATACCAGCAGTCATAGAGGAATTGCGTAATGAAGGAGTACAGGAGGCATACGTGAATACCTTGGCAAATATCTACTAGGTTTACACAGCAACCTTGGTTCTCCACAAGAAAAGTAAAAAGATACCTATCAAGAAAGGGGTCAGGCAAGGAGACAAGATCTCTCCAATGCTATTCACTGCATGCTTAGAAAAAGTATTCAAGATGGCTGCGAAGGCTTAGGAGTGAGGATCAACGGTGAATATCTCAGCAACCTACGATTTGCAGATGACATTGTCCTATTCAACAACAATGGGGACGAATTACAAATTATTGAGGGTCTTAATCGAGAAAGTGTAAGATTGGAGTTGAAGATTACTATTCATAAGACAAATATAATGTTTAATTGGCTGGCAAGGGAACAAGAATTCAGGATCGCCAGTCAGCATCTAGAGTCTGTAAAAGAGTACAGTTATCTAGGTCAATTACTCACAGGGTACCCTGATCATGCGAAGGAAATTTACAGAAGTATAAACTTCAGTTGGAGTGCATGCGGCAGACATCGCCAAATCCTGACTGGGAGCTTACCACTGTCGTTGAAAAGGAAAGTGCACAATCATTGCATTGTACCGGTGCCAACATATGGGGCAGAAACTTGGAGGTTAACAAAGAAGCTCGAGAACAAGTTGAGGACTGCTGAAAGAGCGATGGAACGAAGCATGTTAGGCTTAACGTTAAGAGACACGAAGAGAGCGGTGTGGATTAGAGAGCGAACGGAGATAGCCGACATTCTAGTTGACATTAAGCGGGAAAAATGGAGCTGGGCAGGACATGTAATGCGTATAGGATGGATAACCGGTGGACCATTAGAGTTACAGAATGGATACCAAGAGAAGGGAAGTGCAGTCGAGGATGGCAGAAGACTAGGTGGGGTGATGAAGTTAGGAGATTTGCAGGCGCAAGTTGGAATCAGCTAGCGCAAGACAGAGCTAATTGGAGGTCGCAGGGAGAGGCCTTTGTCCTGCAGTGGACGTAAATATAGGCTGATGATGATGATTATGATGATGATGAAGATGATGATGATGGCGTGACAATCTGCCTTACTAATCGAAGACTCGGCCTACAGTATTAGTGTTGCGAGAAATACAACCGCGACAGAAAGGGGCTATACTAAAATTATGCGCATGGCACATGAAGCGTTGGCTATCCATATTGATTTTGGCGACTTCCTCTTGGTTGCTTAAGAACCGTAATTAACACTAGACAGATAGCTTGAGAATGACAATGCAAATAGTTAGCACACCTGCAGTGCGCACCCTGCAGTTTGTCATAACCTTTTCCCGATTCTGGAATCCGTAACCCTCGTAGCAAAGTGAACGTGCGCCTGGGTAACCTCCGTGTATTTCCTGTATTCTGTCTCTCTATCTCGCTCTCTCTCACTCTCTCTCGCTCTCGCTCTCTTGTCAAAACCTTATTATGTAGTATATTCTCTTGCAGGATCCTGACAATGATTGTAAGTTGCGGTGTTACTTTTATAAAGTCAATGGAACAGTCACTCAGACATGGTACATGACCTTCGATATGGTAGAAGGAATGTGGTGTGGCGGCAACAAGGTGAGTATGCCAGCAATGATCATCATTGTCCTCGGTCAAAGTAGCAATGCTCATTCAAAGACATAAATAGACTCATTCACACATAGACTAAAACTTCTGACGATACCACGGCCTTACAAATTCTCTCCTCGATTCATCTTAGTGTAATAAATGTGAAATGGCATTTATTGTACGAACCTGCAACCTCATTCATTTTAGCAGAAAGCGGACGTCAGCTGTAGTTTCAACCCATAACATTCAGTGGTGATTTAGCGGTAAATACGATAGAAATGTGTTAGCATAAGGTTGCTCCTCTTGGAGGTCCCGTATCCATGATTAAAACAGCATATGCTCGACATATGTTCGAGCATATGTCGCCGTGACGGAGACAAGTCCACTTGTCGAAACGTTGGCTCCAGCTCTCACCTTGTTCTCGTGTTACTCATCATATCATTTACTTGTCTTTTTACAGACCTGCCAAAGAGGAATATGCACCGAAGAGGCGCCTACGTCATGATAATAAAAAACAAACATAATAAATCTAGCCACATGTGGCGACAGCGAGACGTACTCACCATCACAGATTCAATCTTCACTGTAATACTAATAAATAAGTTTACTCAACCCAACATGAGCTTCCAGCACGTTTTGCGCACTGTTCAGCCTTTTCAATTCAAGGCGCATCGAATCAGCGTTTATGCCTCCACGTTTAATACGTTAAGCCGAATTGACATTCGCATTATGGTAAATCTATATCTGCGAGTACAAAATCTCTCAATCACCATGCAAGCGAGCGAAGAGAGTAAAACATAATGTGTACAGTTTGTAAAAGTTTCTCTGCACGTTATAAATGTGCCGTGGAAAGAAAACGAACCGGCATACTTACCATAAATCGACCGCAAATACCAGCAGAATATGTTTCTTTTAATATATATTTGGCTGTTTCTCCTGGTATTAGATTTTGAAGTAAATGGCGTTTCAACACGTACTTCAGGCACGCGGCTGCTATGAGCCGCTGATTTTTATTAATTTTTTTTTATTATTTCAGTATTACCCTGCGGGCCAAAGGCATTATGGAGAGCAATGGTTACATCATTCTAACAATACATGCAATGCCAGCTAAGCTTGTTCATATTCAAATTATTAGCCCTTGGTGTTTACAGCTGGCTGTTCAGGGCCGGTTCAATTTACAGTAAACCCTCGTTATAATTATTCCATCAGAACAAAAAAAAACACTTTCGCTATAAGCTCTATATTTCAATAAACGCAGGAAAGCTCAGAAAGAGCCATAGCAACCAAGAACGCGTACTCGTGAAACGTAATTGAAGCACTGCCGCAGTCAAGTGTATTGACATAATAATACTGAAACTCTGAAAACGTTAGCGCCAATGAGCTGCTGCCACGTGGTTGAGTGACTTGACCAAGCTGTTTTAGTATCCACGTTGGTACGAAGAAACGGTCAAAGGCTATGCTACACCGAGCACTCCCGCGCAGATTTCGCGCTCCATACACCGTACTGAGATGAGTGTTGTGCTGCTGCCTTTGGAATAATTCCATCTGAAAATCGTGCACTGCGGTCGAGACCACCAAAACACATTGAATAAATCAAGATTGCGAACGGAGCAATTTTCTCATAACGAGGGGGTTACATGTGGTTAAGCAGCAAACACAGCAATCTGCATGAGGACGAAGCATTTGGTGTACACACCGCTTTTATGAAAATAACACGAGGGCATCCACAGGGTGAACCACAGTGGTCACTTATCATGCCGAAACGAGGTGACTGAAAAGCTTTAGGTATGCTAGTGGCAACTACAAGCGCCTATTTGAGCTTTCCTTACTCGACCGCAACCTGTGGCTTCGCATTCATCGTTCGTCCGCACATTCATTGCTGGCTCTAGTTGCTGCCAAGTCTTTCCTAGTCGAGTGTTGCTGGCGGCATAAGCAGTCGATATGGAGCGACGGCCATGAGCTCTCATGTTCCCTTTAATAAAGGCGGTGTGCATGTGTAAAAAAAAAGAGCAATTGTGTCACATGTTCAACAGTTGATTGAAAAGAAAGAACAAAATCAGAGAAACAGACAAAAAGGTTAGCCATTGTAACTTCCAAACTGAGAAAAAAAGGGTAACGGGATTGAAAGATCGCACAAGTACAGGAGAAAAGGAAACAAAAACAATACCTTTCTTCAAAAACGACGAAGCGTGCAATTTTACAAAGCCAGCCAGGCACTCTGCATGTAATTCAGCGCAGGAGAGTGTTAAAGCCCTCCGTGGCGACAAAAGCCCGGGTCGGTGGCCCAGTATTTCTTCGTCCGGCAATGCGTGACTTTCCAGCCTTTCTAGAACGGTGATGTACGGTTGGAAGAGTGTAAATATGGATTATGAAAGAAACGAAGCAAAAGAACAATCGACCAAGCTAGGACAGTTCCGGAAAGCTATACTCTGCGTGAGCCGGTATATCATGACAAAATATACAGATGGAGTGATGCAGAAAAGGCTAAGCACCACACAAACCTCAGGAGTAGCGTGAAGAATTGTCGAAGCCTACCACTGAGGCTTGATAGTGAAGTATCAAGATTTTAACCTTTAACACGTACATCGGTTGTGAGCACTAACACAAACCTTGTGTTCTTGTAGTGAGCGACTATTTAGGCTATATCAAGCACGGCGCACACTACCTGGCTTCACAGAACAAGCACGAAAACAGGAGCGCGAAAATGCTTTAACAGTGACACGTGTGACTGTCTTATAAACAGAAATAAAGAATTCCTGCAAAACCTACTTCACGATTAATGTCAACACCGTACTGTCACCGCCAAAACGCATCATGTGTGAGGCGTGCGCTACAAACGGGCTCATCTCTCGTGCTTCTCACTGGACAGGGTGCGACATCGATCGGCGCCGCTCGACATCCACGCGCATATCGCCACCGCGATATGAATAGAGCACGGTATTTCATGTATGGCTGGGTGACATATTGGCAAACTGATGCTAATGCTATTAGCATTTCTTGAGAACCTTATGCTGGCGGGTAAAGTTCTCAAGAAATGCTAATAGCATTAGCATCAGTTTGAAAATGTGTCGCCCAGCCATAGATGAAATACCGTGGTCTATTCATACCGAGGTGGCCCACACGAAAGAAAGAGAAGCATGCCCGGACACAGTGAACGCAGACGAAAGATCAGCAGAATGTCCGAGTGTACACATATTCACGTCCAATCGTGGATAACCTTATGTTTGCTACTATTAACGAAAGAGTGGCGTGGCGCATCGGTAGCTCTCGAGGGAAAATCGGCCCATTTCATCGGAGCTCTTAATCCCACTGGCACCAGAGTATTCAAGAACTCCCTGAATACCTACGTCAGTTCTTTCATCGTCTACGTAATGTAAATGTTTTGCATATCCGTTGTCAGATGTTTGTCCGCTTCACATCATGTTGTACTTCTCAAACGCTCAATGCCTGCTTTTCAACGAGCATTGACTTCTTACTTAGAAATAACCGGGACATTAATATCAACGTGGGCCTCCTGTGTCGAGTTTCAATACGCACACCACCGATAGGAAACAAGAGGGCCGTCTTGCTGCAGCTGGCGGTTCGACGATCGACTTACTACATCTCCGTAAACACTAATCCTAAAAACACGCAAATAATATTTACAAGGTAATATTTGCAAATATAAACGTAATACATGGCGTGAAAACTCCGCGATGTAGCAAGGGATTGCTCTGGTACTTAGATTGCGTTCCAAAAAAGATTGTTGCCACATAGTGTGGCGCCACAGCAGAAAGGGAGCGTTGACGCGCAACGTTGCAATAAATCAAAGCGCATGTGAAATTTATTTATTTATTTATTTATTTATTTATTTATTTATTTATTTATTTATTTATTTATTTATTTATTTATTTATTTATTTATTTATTTATTTATTTATTTATTTATTTATTTATTCCATAAAAATGTCGCAGTTCCGCTCGAAAGGCGACACATCGATTGCGATAGCAAACTATATACGGAGTAAGGATAGTAGTTTTATCGGCCATATAAACTTGTAAACATAGGCATACCAACTACGTTAACCAGCCTGGTTCCTTCCCGCTTCGTTCGCTTGCGTGCGGGAAACTGAGCCGCGATCACCGGCTCACCCTCGTACGCTTTCACTCGAATGTAGAGGATACGGCACGCGGTGACGATTTTATCGCCCGTGGACTTTATACGGAACCTCGCGGCGACGACGACGACAACAGCAGAAATGCGCCTGGAGTGTCCATATAATTGCTATCGCAATGCAATTGAGGAGGTTAGGGAAGCCAATTCTGAACTTCAGTCCAGAGACTACGCATTGGTGCGCACGAGCTGTTGTATGTATCGACGACTCGCCAATATAGAAGCTTACAAGTATTCGCTAATGAATATTGTCAGCATATTGGTGTTACTAAAATAGTGAAGCAATTTTCCGGCCCCTCTCTTTCGTGCGAATCATGACAAGCCGAGCGAGTTATTGTAGTAGCCCAAAAAATAGCAGTCTCCAAGGTGAAAGAAGCGTGACAAAAAACGGGCTGAGATATGTAATATGCGGGACGCATTCAACTCCCGTCCCGTGACGTCTACTGTTGTCTTGTGCTGTTGTGTGATAATTTTCGTTATATTTCACGTAAACTTGCGCAAAACTACTAGTCACATTTACTGTAATTTTCGCTGCAATGAAGAAATCTCTGCTGTGTGTGTGTGTGTTTTTCTAGAGAAATCTGCATTCTGAGGCGCAATTCCTCATGCGTTTTGTATGGAATCGCGCGTGATGTGCACTGTTATTTTCGCGGGCGTTGCGGTATTAAACAAATGCTTTAAGGCACAAGTGGCGTGCTTGTATACTTTTATGAAAGCTGGCTCATCACCTTTTCAGTCTACCTACGCCTGAACCTGGTTCTGCAGTGCACCTGCCAACAAGCTCCTCCGGATAACTTGTGTCCTTTATTGACCCAGGGACATTTCTTGGAACGCACATTGAAGTGATGAATATGCTACTTCGAAGGAAGCCTGTGTATGACAGACACACGCAGAGTTCTAGTGAAACAGCGCGAAAAACACGTATTCGTTTCTTGTGATTGTCAAAAGTATTACGTTCGGGGTCATTTGAACAACGCCTACAGATGCTAGAGCACCGCTTCGCCCCAATGTGGAAAGCTAGTTGTCCCCAAATGCCAAACTGGTGGATCTCCGGCTTGAGCTGTGAGCGACAAGCGATGCGCAAATACTGCCGGCGGGAAAGCCTGAAACCGCATGACGAGGTACAGTTGCAAACAACCTACCAGCACTGTGACAGAAAAAGAAAAATGAAATGGCAAGAAAAATAACAGTACCTCACTACAACGGCGCCGAAGGCTTTCATCAGTTATGTCATCCACAACGGAAAGACGCAACACGGGAAATCTTGATAGAGATGGTGGTGAATCGCAAAACGTCCGCTGATGATAGCATGAACAGCCCAGACGACAGGGCACCATTTTATTCGCAAACTAACTATAACCCAATTTCGTACACTGCTTCGTGTATAATATGGCACGTTTACCTGAAAGCCATTTCTGTCCAGGGCATCGCTATTCACGTTTTTCGCAAGCTGTTCGTGGCAAAGCATTCGTTTCGTTTGCAGTATTTTTCCATTTTGTTTCACGAACAATTAACTTCTCCGTGGTTGCGCAGTACTATATAATGCTGAACTGGGACTCTGCCGACAAAAAGCATCACCAGTGCCTTCTACTAGCTAATCTTCGGCGTTCAGTCTGCAGATGGTAACGGCTCTCCATATCTGCTGAGCAACGCAAGGAAGTACCAGCAATCGGTTTTCGTTGTAAAAGCTAGGTGACAAATTCTGATACTTGCGCGAGTCCTCCGCAATAGTGAGCGAGTGTTGAGCACACGAGAATATTCCTCCATACCGTGTCGCTAACCACAGGTCACACAATCTGATTCAACGCTTCTTGAGATTAACAGTCAATAATACTAATAACATTCTCCAGGAACTTACCAATCCTATTCTACGTTTTCGACAAGATTTACCAACAGCAAGCAAAAGAATGTGAAAAGGGGGTTACTGCGGCTAGAGCACAGGTCTGAATAATTAGCTAGAAAATGAACTAGCCCAGGTAGCGAGTAGCCTTTTTACAGCCGCGAAGAAGACATGCCAGAGCTATTTAAAACAAAAATATAAGTATCAATAAAAAGACCAGCCTCTTTGAAAAAAGAACATCGCTTCATAGACATCCCGTGTCCGACCACTGTTGATCAGCAAAAGGGCGTGACTTTGGGCTAATTGTTACATCCTAGAAGGCTTGCAAATAAAAAACGAGGACAGAGAAGAGAGCGAAACCGCACTAGCGCCCGTGTGCCGTCTGTTTTGTTGGTCACTTCTTTACTGCTGATCACTTCAACTCTTCATCTTTCAGCGAAACATTTGTCTTGATAGATTATAAATTGGACGACATAGGATCACCATTGTGGCAGGCTGCAGTGTTAATTAGTTAGCGGCAAGCGCACGAGAATTTTTACTTTCCAATATAAATGCACGTTACACTACGCGCTTGAATGTCTCTTCGTAATTACAGTTGAAAAAAATCACTACTATTACGTACCCCAGTAAGAACTTCTCCACGAACCTACTACACTTTCATTATTAGATTTACTTATAGCTGTAGGAAACAAAAAGAGACCATGGCATATTTTTCTCTGGGCTTACATGCAAAGTGTCCCTTACACTCCATCTCGCACGGTCTGGTGGTCCAATAATTGGAGATAATGAAACATGCTCAACGTGTTCTCTTTCGTCTGCAGCGAAGCCTAAGCTGCTGCTACGCATTCTAACGTATATACTACCCTGGTAAGAGAGTGTTAGCAGCCAGGCATCGGACTTACCAAACTGCCAGGTATGCGCGCTGGCTAGTGGAAGAAGTGTTTGGAATGGCACTTTTTCGAAACAGGCACAAAACATGCCTTCCTTCTGGCAACAAAGCCCTATTTCTGTATATGGAATTCCCGCTGTTTGTCTACTTTCATTGGATAAAGCAAGCGGCAGCCGGCAAAATATAGACAACTTGTGTTGCTTCGTCTTGTCAGAACTGCCATTATCACATAAATCTAGGTGATTAGGTTTGTCCAGTGGCACGTTGTCGTTCATACCCTACCCCTTACGCGATTATCGTCGAAAACTTAAGATAAACATATTGTTACGGGGAGAAAGAAGAAAAAACGCTTGACAATATATTTACAAGATATATACAACGGTCAGAAGACAGGCATACAAGATGAAGCCCGAGCGCGCGACCATCGGCGATCGTCGTCTTCGTCAGTCCTGTCATCATCGTTCGCTACTGAAGCGCCTCGTAGCATGACCCCCGGCGGCGAAGGCGCTCGAATAAACAAAGCCTTCGAATTCCTGCAGTTTATTTCGGGTGAGGTAATATTCGCTTTTAGAGTTCCTGTCTCGCGCTGTTGTATATAAGTAGCGTTCGTTTTAGCGTAGCTACGTCTGAAATGTAACTGCATAAAACAGTCGCAGTTTCGCCCGAAAGACGAAGCATCGATTGCGATAGAAAATTAGTGGAGAGCTATACTAAGCAAGGATAGTAGTTTAATGGGCCGTATAAAGTTGTAAACGTTCGCTTACTAACTAAATATAGGCAAGCACGGTGTCACGCGCGCACAAGTAAACATGAACACATCTCGCTCGATGACCGCGGAAACTAGCTGTGAAAACGGCGCAGTGAGAAAGCGCGCCAGCAGCAGCGGGCAAATTGACCTTCGCGCCACTCTCTCGTCTCGCTTGAACGCGAACTAAACGTCAAAGGCACAGCGCATACGAAGCTAGCGGCACTCGGCGCATGCACTTTGTCCCCATCGCAGATCTGTTTGTAGATGAGGCCCGCGTGGGCGCTCACTTCGCCCACATCGCAGATTGCTTTCAAGATACGGCGCCCACGCGGCCGCGCTGTGAGCAGCAGCCGATGGAGCAAGACGCACCCTCCGGGTCCCTCCCTCCCCCTCCGTCGCCTCGCCCCCGTTCCTCGCGCACGAAAGAAGACCGCGCGCTTCCGGTCTGCCTTCTTCCCTGGCGTGCGCTATATTGAGCCGCGATTGCCGACTCACCCTCATACGCTTTCACTCGCACACATAGCTTACGGCGCGCGGCGACGATTTTATCACTGTTGAACTCTATACGGAACCTCACGGCGACGGCAGAAATGCGCTTGGAGTGTCCATATAATTGGTATCGCAATAAAAGCAGCGCAGTGTACCAGAGCCTGAGCCGTTACTGCTCCACGTGTGAGTGCAGGTGGTCTCATGTCTTAGTAAGAATGTAACTGCATATGCTATTTCTTGCGATGTGTGGTCGCGGCATGAACTGTTCAGTGTTTGGGACAAAAACTGCCCTCAGAAAGCCTTTCTTGCTGCGCGACCAAGAGCGACAGTATCAAAGGGCTCCAATAAGTCTACGAAGAGGTCAAATGCCATAAACATGTCATGAACCACATTCACAACGGATTCACACGTAACGAAGCAAGTGACAGTGATAAATCACCTGATTACGAGCAGTAACAAGAAATCTGGCATTGTAATTTTGGTGAACGTGTTGGCGGAAGCCTTACCTTTGGCACCTGTGGCCGTTTCGTAATCCGCAAGCGCATGCAACGCGAAACCTTTCGGTGCTAAGCGCGAGTGACAACGTCAAGTCAAAAGGTTAGTAGTAGCAAACAGTTGCCACTGGCACCTAGTGCATGAACTTTTCAACTTTTTGATGTCATGTGGTGGGCAAGTAAATAGCGAAGTCTTCGAGGTCTAATGGGTGTATATATATTCTACATGCAACACTCTCGCCAAAAGTAGATTTATTGTAGCACCTTGCAGGTGATCAAATAAGCTGTAAATAGTCAGAAATGATTGCCTTGGTTATAGCTTCGCACTTCGTTCTCAGCTGCTATGCAAGTAAGTTTTCCGGGTCATGGAAGTGAGCTATAACATACGACCCGCTCTTTTGTAAACAGCAGCTTGGCTTTTCCCGATGATTCCAAAACTTTATTAACCATTTCCATCTATTTTTCTTATTGGTTTTCTCGAACACAGCAAATGAAATGCTAGTATATCCGGCCATTGTGCAAGAACGTACAAACGCGGAAAATTTGGTCCTTCGGCTGAACGACCACCTTACACTTAACCTTGAAAGAAGCACGGTACTAGCGGACAAACTCCTCATGGTTACCAGCAGTGAACACGAAAAGCAAGTCAAAACGGTACGTATATACTGTATCTCTATGTTTAGTAGTGCTTTCGATAAGCCAATATGAATAAGAGTACAATATTTCTCCTTAATATCGGCAATATTTTAGGTTCCTGCCTTGAAATGAAAAAATAAATTCTATGGGAATTTTAGCAGTAGGACTATACGGAAAATATCATTGAATGACTCTACGACCTAAACAAATTATTGCTGTTATACCATAGATTAAAGGTCTCTTTGAAAGTGGTGCAGTGTGTACAAAATGTAACCTCGCAAGCCATATGGTATCTTGAATTTAGGCTGAGTCACTCGGTCATCAAGCACAAAGCTATTAGCTCTGAGTCGCAAAGCCTTCAATAACGTGTGGAGCTGCAAAAGTTGTAATGCGGCTAAGCAATGTCTCAGTCATCACCATAATTTTACTCTAAATACATTCTATCCACAGTGGAGAAGGAATTGACCGGGAAAATGAGCCAAAGCATTCAATAATACACAATCTTTTTACTGCGCTTTTTTTCGACAAGTGAATGGTTTCTCTCGTACAGCCACATCAGCAGGTAGCAGCTTCTCTCATTTATCTTACATAAGCTCAAATATATATATATATATATATATATATATATATATATAGAGAGAGAGAGAGAGAGAGAGAGAGAGAGAGAGAGAAACTTTATTTGGCTGGAAAATATTTTAAGTATAACGGTGGTCGGAGCCCCTCAGTCCAGGGCCCAATATAACTTCCAAAAATTACAATGAGGCAGTCTTAATAGCCCAGAACCTCTTTCGTATGTCCCTAATACTCTAAACCAGTAATTATCCTTGACACAGTCGACAAAGCTATTCATTGGGCTTGCAGTAGTCTATCAACGTCGATGACAACGCTTTGATGACACATGGTACGACCTATTCAGTGTCCTGTCATAACTGCGTTGCTATGGTAGGAGCACCAAGGCACTGGACGTCACGATGACATCTTTCCTGATCTTTAGCCTGGGCTTCCTCTTTTCTTCAAGCCTGTACTTTCTGTTCCCTGAACTTTCCTCAAGCATTGCTTGCTTCAAGATCGACCTTTCGCGCGATGCCCTTTACTCGCTCGCTGGCGCTGAGAAGTTGGCAGGGATAGGTAAACTATTCGTCACCGTCGTTTTCAGCAGCCACTTCCGCGTATTGTGGGCAGATTAAGACTTTCGACTGTCTCCTGGGCGCTCCTGCTAACATAATATTAAATAATTTTAGGTAATTAGTTAATTATTGATTGATTGATTGATTGATTAATTAATCATTCAAATACCGTCTCAGCGGTATTGTAATTGTAGCCTTACAGAGAGGGCAGGAAAAATGTTCAAATCGATGTTATAAACCAAAATCAACAGTGACACGCTATCAAACAACCATCACAAGCACGCACTGATAAAGACGCATTTACAAGAAAAAAAAGCGAGTGCATTACATTATGTAGCAGTCTTGGCGTAAGTGCACACTATTATATTCTCGTGTGGATCATGAAAATTTGCGGATCGTATTTTTTAACCAATCTGTTTTGCAGTTTGTTCCATTTGCGTTGTTACCTTGACCCAAAGGCAAAGGCATTTGTGATTGCATGTTTCTGCACGGCATGTAAAATGAAAAAAAAATGTCACAGTTTCGCCCTAAGGGCGAAGCAATGAATGCGATAGCAACACAGCAATGTCATACGAAGTAAGGTGAGCGGTTTTGGTAGCAATATGAATTGTAGTAAACATGAGCTGATTAAGTAAGCAGGTGTGCTGCGGCGTAAGTAGACCGACATGAAGAGACTCGATGACCACGAGAAGGCGCGTGTGAAACGGTGGTGTTGATGAGAAGCGCTGCCCGTGGGCAGCGCGTGCGAAGGGACACACCTGTAGCGCTACACTGCCGATCCGGGCAGCATTGCATGTGTAGCGTGCGTTGGAAAATGTCGCCCGACTAGTACTAACTGAATGAACAAGCGTGGTGTGAGCGCGCACAAACAAACACGAATAGATCACACTGAATAACTGCAGACAACGATTGTCAAAACGCTGGCAGCAAGCATACGCCGCAGCGGGCGAAGGTACGTGCGGTCTATCGCTTCAACGGAAACTGAGCGGCGAATGCACGGCGCATAACGGTCAGAGCCGTGTGGAGATAAGAGACGGTGCGGACGAGCGACGAGTGCGGTTGTTGGCAGAGTAGAATTGCACCCCCCCCCCCCCGCTCCCTCCGGCGCTGGCTTCCTGCTTCCTTGCTTGCGCGTGGGAGATGAGTGCGTTCGCTCTCCGTGATAGCGCGCGTCCCCGCACGCTTCCGCTCGGGCATACGGCGCGCGGCGAAGATTTTATCTATACGGAACCTCACGGCGACGGCGACAACGACGGCGACGGCGACGCCGACGGCAGAAATCCGGTTGAAGTGTCCATATAATTGCTATCGCAATAAAAATTGTCTTAGAGCCTGTCTTCGGTCTTGAAGAGCCGGCGACCGAATGTAGTCTTTGCTCCCGACACACTGAAATTAGGTTTTGGATTCTCGAAGACAAAACAACCACCACAATTCATTACTCCTTAAAGGGCCCCTCACCGCCCACATAGCAAATTTTGATTATAGTACGTTGAAAGTTGTTACGTGCCGCGTAGGAACCGTTCTACCGCAAGAATTTTTCAAATCGGTTCATTAACAGCCAAGATAGAAATATTTCAGTGCCGCGAACCCATGATTTCGGGAGGCGAGCGCCTCTGCCACAGGGTTAATATGGCCACTTGCCCCATCTAGACCCCGTCTAGACTCCGCAAGCGAAATTCCTTCCCTGCGTTCTCCCATGCCGGCACCGGAGAAACGCGTGACGCATACGTCACGGACCCCGCTTGTTTTTTCTTTTATTGCGATAGCAATTATATGGACACTTCCACTGGATTTCTGCCGTCGGCGTCGCCGTCGCCGTGAGGTTCCGTATAGATAAAATCTTCGCCGCGCGCCATATGCCCGAGCGGAACCGTGTGGGGACGCACGCTGTCACGGAGAGCGAACGCACTCAATCTTCCACGCGCAAGCAAGGAAGCGGGAAGCGAGCGCCGGAGGGAGCGGTGGGGGGGGGGGGGGGGGGGGGGCGCACTTCTACTCTGCCAACAACCGCGCTCGTCGCTCGCTCGCACCGTCTCTTATCTCCACACAGCTCTGACCTTTCTGCGCTGTGCATTCGCCGCTCAGTTTCCGTTGAAGCGATAGACCGCACGTACCTTCGACCGCTGCGGCGTATATGCGCTTGCTGCCAGCGTTTTGACAGTCGTTGTCTGCAGTCATTCAGTGTGATCTATTCATGTTTGTTTGTGCGCGCTCACACCACAGTTAGTAATAGTCGGGCCACATTTTCCAACGCACGCTACACATGCAATGCTGCCGGGATCGGCAGTGCAGCGCTACAGGTGTGTCCCTTCGCACGCGCTGCCCACGGGCAGCGCTTCTCATCAACACCACCGTTTCACACGCGCCTTCTCGTGGTCATCGAGTCTCTCTTCATGTCGGTCTACTTACGCCGCAGCACGCCTGCTTACTTAATCAGCTCATGTTTACTACAATTCATATTGCTACCAAAGCCGCTCACCGTACTTCGTATGACATTGCTGTGTTGCTATCGCATTCATTGCTTCGCCCTTTGGGCGAAACTGTGACATTTTTGCGCTTTCTTTGCTGCGGGGCACACTTCCGGTCACGGCCTCAAGCGCGAGCTGTTGAGTTGGTCCTGTTTCGCGCAGCGCACGATTTTGCGTGCTTTGCACGAGAACACCCGACTAGCCTAGCGGTATAAGTCAGTGCTGCACGAACACTGAGGCAGAAGCAAGCGGATCACAGAGCATGATCGCGCGCTGGAACATGGCCGAAAATGACATAGTTTCCTTTTCAGCGCGCGCCACTGCACGACTTGGGAACAAGCAGACGGAACGGAAGTACATCTCTCTTCCTGTGGTGCGAAGTAAAGCAAAAACACGCAGACATTCGGTTTGTGTGCTTTACTTTATTGCGATGGCAATTATATAGAAACTCTAGGGGAATTTCTGCCGTCCTCGTCGCCGTCGCCGTGAGGTTTCGTATAAAGTCCATGGGCGTTAAAATCGTCGCCGCGCGCCGTACGTTGTATGTGCGAGTGAAAGCATGCGACGGTGAGCCATCATTCGCGGCTCGCGCGCACAAGGGCGCGAAGCGGGAAGGAAGCGCACAGTTTTCCAGTCACGCACTACGCTCCGGAGGTGCCGGCCACGCGCTCCCGCCGGGCCGGAAGTCTCCGGGGGCCGGTGGAGAGGCAACGCTTTACTGCGACCGCGCGGTCTAACCGGTATGGAAGGCTCCGGGGGGAGGGGGGGGGGCGTTCTGCGCCGCTAGCTCCCGCCCGCGCGGCTGTATCTTGAAAGGCATCTGCGGCGGGGGCAGAGTCCGCCCTCCCTGTGTTTTCTGGGCTAAGATTGCGTTCATACGAGCGCCGGCACGAAGCTCAATTCGCTCGCTGCTGCGCTCACTCACTCCAGCGTTTTGGCAGCGAGTTTCCGCGGTCGTCGAGCGAGATATATTCATGTTAGCTTGTGCGCGCGTGACACCATGCTTGTTTAATTTAGTTAGTGTGTCTATGTTTACAAGTTTATACAGCTGATAAAACTACTATCCTTACTTTGTATACATATCCAATAAATTGCTATCGCAATCGATGCTTCGCCTTTCGGGCGAAACTGCGACGTTTACTCTAAACTTTATTTCGTCTATTGAAGCAACAGATTACACAAATAGACGTTGCCTTGAATAATTCTCGATATGTCACGTGTCACTATGAACGACGTCACAGCATATACACGTACGTAAGCGCACTTGCTCATATACGTCATCCCCCCGTTTTAGAGGTGGTGGTGGTGGTGAAAAGCATTTATTGAGCTATATATACAGAGAGGTGCTGGGGGATAGGCCTCTAGAGGGTCGCGCCCTTTGCAATACTGGGCGGAGTCCCTCATTCCAGGACCCCGTTGGTCTTGACCGCTGCCCAGGTCCGCCGAACAAAGGCTTGTTGGGCCGATAGTTCCTGGCAGCCGAGCAGGGCCCAGTCCTCTCGCGTAGGGGAAGGGGTGATGGGGGGGAGAGAAGGATTTTGCCGGCATGCCCAAACCATGTGGAAGGTGTCGGCCACCTCCCCAGAGAATGAGCAGCGGCCGTCAAAAGAAGGATCAAAGTGCTTGAGAACCGCCGGGCACAGCAGGGTGTTTGTAAAGAGCCTAAGGAGAGTTCGTTCGCCAGCTTTACCTTTTGGAGCGCGGCGCCCGCGAGGAGAAAACGGCGTTTAGTTTGAAATGTCAGCTCTTTCCACGGCACGTAGTGATGTAACACTTAGTAGACACAATCGTTAGCGCGCGTTGTATGCACTGCGCTTGTCAACTCGAAATGGCCAGATTTCGTAAAGGGCCCTTTAAACTTGTCGTATTTCTCTCGTTTTCGAATCTCACATTTGTTTGAAGGGCTTGTTCTTGATAAAGGGCGCGATTCGTAGACTTTCCTGGCAACTCATTGAGTTAATGGTACTCGTCTAACGATGTGGACCATATGGCTAACCACAAAGTTTTTTCTGGATTTCTGGGCCATACCACCGCCCGCTATTGGACTTCCTGCACGAAACAAATCTGTCTGTTTGTTTGTCCCGATATATTTTACTGTGCCGGCAGGCTTCGGAAAAAGTGAAGTCTTTCGCGGATGACATGGCGAAACACGATGATGACCAAATTTATATATTTTTAAGTGATTTCCAAATTATTTTGCATTGTACTTTCGCGAAGAAAACAGTAAGAAACCATTTCAGCGTATATCTGTTTTAATGTCTGATACGAAGAGAGCAAAAGTATATGGAACTAGCAAACACTTAAACCAATTTAATGCATGTGTGTCACAACCACGGTGTTAAGTTCTTCATTTTCAAAAAAAAAAAACCTTGTCTTCGTCTGGAGTTTCTTGTTGTATTACTTCTCTGGCGCAGGTGTGCTTCATGCTTGTGGCTGTACTTATTCAGACATAAGTGTTATCCTAGTTTGAGCAAAATACTGTCGACAGTGCTTCCTGCATCTTGTGTGTGGTGCATACGTGCCTTTCCCCCCAAAAAAAATGATACGCACTATGGCTGTAAAACTTAAAACAAAAACAGAAACCCTGTAAAGTACGTCGCGGAGTCTTCTAAAGAATCACCAGCCCTTCCCCTGTCGGGAAAATGGGGGTGAGCGAAGCTCGTCGTGTGTGTACCTGACCTACTTTTCCTTCTCTTACCTACTACTTTTCGTTCCCTTTCGTAATACTTGTACTTCCCTTTCCTTCGACTTTTCCTTCCGTTGCACTGTACGATTCTCTGCTCGTCGCTGTTGTCGCTTGCGTTCGATGTCTCGAGTCTGCTCGGCGGCGGGGTTAGCAGCATTCGCCCGCCACAGTCGCTTGCGATATCTCCAATACCTAAGAATATGCATCCCACCCACCATCAGGGTAGGCGGGAAAGCAGAGCACGCGATATACTGAAGAAATATACAGAAGAAATATACAGCAAGGACACCACATTTGTAGACGCAGCTAGATACAGACACAAGCGCGCCTACACAGCAGTGGTGATAAATTACGAGGGAAAATGCACGACGAGCGCTACCGTCAACACGCCACACGTAGAAACCGCAGAGGAAATAGCTATCGCGTTAGCCATAGCACAAACACAAGCAGATATAATCATCAGTGATTCCCAGACGGCAATACGAAACTTCGACAACGGTCTAATCTCTCCAGAGGCACTACGACTCCTAAAATTAGATAATAACCACGACAGAAGTGTCCACCTCATCTGGACACCCGCTCACACACTACCAGACGGTAGCATTGAGGTGGCGCACATCATGGCTCAAGAGCTTACGCACCGAGCCTCGGTTAGTCCCGCCTCAGCGACTGCCAACGAGTGGGAGTGGGAAGATAGAATGACCAGATTTCATTTCATGAAATTACACAACACCATTGCAGAGGCGAACATTCCCGCCGCCTCACCCAAAATTAAACAAAAAACAGTCTGTCGAATGGCGGCAGTTACAAACCAGCTTCTATCCGAGTGCAGCTATCATGCACATAATACACCTAGATTTATATATGACTGACAAGTGCAGACATTGCGACTCTAGAACCACCCTAGAGCATATCCTATGGGAATGTGTAACACACGATAACAGTGATGCAGCCTCAAACAGCGACAGCCTTCGCGCGCGCTGGGAGTCTGCGTTGCTCAGCTCGGACCTGCAGCACCAACTCTGGGCCTTCCAGCGAGCCGAGGAAGCCATCAAGGGCCAACAACCCTTGGCCGAATCCTAGGCGGAGTCCAGGCCCACCCCACCAAATCGCAGGGCACTCAATAAGGTTATTTGAATGAATGAATGAAAATTACATCTGTGCGTCACGTAAGACAATAAATGGCTCCTCCCCCCTTAAGCAATGGCTCAAACCCCGGTAAACGTGGCCTCCCCATTACGATGACAGAAGAGAAGTGAACGCTGGAATGATGAACGGCAATGGCGCCAGCTGTGGCAGAAGGCGATGACGACAAACGTGGGAGCAGTGGCACGAGCGCATGCCGAGCACGAGCACGAGCGCAATCCGAGGGGCGCCAACGAGCCAGCTGCGGAAGAAGACGACGACGCTCGAGCCAATGCTGATGATGATACCGCGTACACCGACCCCGACACAAGTGAACCCATAAACTTCGCTTAGTATAACCATCTTTGGCCACCCCCTTTCCGAACTGCGATTTTTCCTACTCGCCGCATTGACCAAAAACGCTGGGTGGTTTTAAAACGAAAGCTTTAGTAACCTAGTCCAGCCGAGTTTCGCCGTCGCCAGCAATTTGACCTTAATTTGGCCGTACCTGCGCCGTAGCCTGACAACGCATCACGTGACTCGCCGCGCCGATCTCCGCCGGCGTCTGAACACCCCGCGGATACAGTGTACTTCTAGTACACTGTACCGCGGATATCGCCCGGCGAGACGCTGCACTGGAGAGGATCCGAATACGAAGCGCGCGAAGCTAGCGTCGGAGACTGAGGAAGAGCGAGCCGTTCGGCTCGCAAAACGCTCAGACTTGTCGGCTTATAATTTATACCTGGCTTAACGATGAGTGTGTGCCTAAGTATAATAATTACAGTTAAATCAAAGGTTAACCAAGTGAAACCAAGACTTAACCAGGCTAAACCAAGCTTTCGCTTTGCATATCCAGGGTTAGCTGAGCTAAGCCGCAGCCATTTTTTTAAGTCAAATTATATTGCAAAGAGGTCAAACACCTCAGTGATATTTATATCCAAAAATCCCTCCTCCACGGCCGAGAGAGTGGAAAGGAGGCGAAGCGCGCGCTGGATAGGCGCATAAGGAAGAGGGGGAAACAAAATGCTGAGATGGAGCGCGTGCCTGTGTGCAGAAGAAGAGAACGTGGAAACCAGCCAGGCTCATAGGAACGCTCAGATTAGTTGGCGTGACCCTGAAGTTAGGTCGAGCTGATAGGTGTATCGTTGGCTAGAAAACGAAACACCCGAAAAAATGGGGCTGCACGTTAGTGGGTGTACAGAATATGCTACGCATCGAGTTTTTAAAACGAGATGCGATTAGCATGGTATCAGGGTGTATAGGCTTAAACACGTCAGAATGAGTAGAGAAAAAGCAGAAAAAAAACATTACGGCAGAACCCATGATGACTGTCGACGATAATACGGTTAGCAATAGAGCAATGTAACGACACACCGTAGTGCTGAAGTTTCGTTTATTTAAAATCTGTAGCACTCATTCTGGCACTTGAGTTGCTTCGGCTGCATGTGATGCACACTGTCTCCGCTACCGCCACACTTTGATATGGCACTCGCTTGCCAAGGTCGCCAATGACCATGATGACGACTCAGTGATGATCATAGAATGAGCAAGAAGGAATTCGATGGAACGACAGCATGACGACAATGAAATAACAATAGTGAAATGATGCTGATGGTGCTGATGGATGCTGATGGCTTGGATACAATGGGATGACAACGAGTTGATGAGAACGACAGCAAGACTACAAACGCATGAGGAAGCTGGAATGACGACGTGGCCCGACAACGAGATTATGAGAACGGCTACATTGCAGCTACTGTCTGACGATGTAGAAATTACAACGACGGTATGCAAGGACAGCGTAATCATGACTGAATGACGACATGATTACGATAGAATGGCGAATAAGGAACGACGTCGCTAGAATGACGAAGACGACAGCGGGATTATATATGTTTCTGAAATGATAGCAACGAAGTGACGACGAAAGTACGACCACGACGGCACCGCGACGAAGGTATGGCAACGAATGCACGATGATGGCTGTAAGACGAATGAGACTAATGGCATGCCAATCGTATGATGATAATGGGATGATGACGAGTGTGCGAAGACGATGGCGTGACGACGACTGTATTAAAGACTGTATGACGATGACGACGACGGCATGACCAGAGTCGGATGACAAACATAGAATGACGACGATGCAACGACCACGATGCACTCCCAATCACGAGCACATATCTAGTGGCCAAAGCTATTAGAAAACATAGGGGACCCATGTCCGAATAACAATGTTCGATGAGGGTAGTGTGTACAATAATAGAGCCTAGATTTGAGTACAGTTGTAATAAAGTGTAATACAGCTGTAAAAAATATAGTAATAGTAGCTAAAATACATGAAACAGCAAAACGCGGGGAATGCGGAAGATGGTAATTCAAGACGATGAGTAACACGTGAACAAGGTGAAAGAAGGAGCCAACGTTCCGACAAGTGGACTTGTCTTTTTCAAGGCGACATATGCTCTCCTCGGCACAGTATATATATATATATATATAGCTACAGCTCTTCTAAAGGGGAGAGAGGGTAAAGCGGGTCAGTGAGGAGGTAACGGGCGAGGGTGTAGAATTGAAAAGAAAGATAATGAGCTACTGAACGTCGGTTGAGTAATGTGAGGCCGCGCCGTGTGTCAGCCGGTTGACGTGTCACTGTAGGTCTCTCTTTTCGTGTACGCGGCCTGGACGACGAGGAGGCGGGATATTGCTCCGCTGGAGGTCAGTGAACAATCGTCTCTCTGAAAGAGCGAAAAGTCGCAGCTTCGCCCAAAAGGCGAAGCATCGATTGCGATAGCAAACTAATGGACAGCTATACGAAGTAAGGATAGTAGATTTATCGGCCGTGTAAACTTGTAAACATAGGCATAATAACCAAATTAACAAGCGTGGTGGCGCGCGCGCACGAGCAAATATGAATGCACCTCACTCGATGACCACGGAAACTCGCTGTCAAAACACTGGAGTGAGGAAGCGCGGCCGCAACAGCGAGCGAATTGACCTTAGTCCCGCCGCTCTCATCAAATTGAACTAAGCCGCGAAAACACAGCTGATGAAACATATTCGACCAGCGAGACCCGTAGGTAACGACCACCTTCAACAAGCACTGGGATTCAAAGCATATGTGAGCATAAATCGGTCAGCTGTCGAGACAAGCAAGATACGTTTAGTGTATTGCTGTAAAAAAGTAGATAAGGAATCGACAGAACCCGGTTTGTTGTAGGCATAAGCAACTGTACAGTATAGATAAAATTTATCAATGAAGAGATCCAGGAGAGGTGGGCTAAATGATAGACTACAGTAGATGTAGTAATATATGATTAGCTCAAACAGGCCTCGTAAATATTTGTGGCCGCCCTATTTTAAAGGGGATATCAATACAAATCCTCATCGGCACATTGACACCACCTGATGAAACTACCGAGCGACGTGCTTCGAGCTGAAAACGCATGTAAAACGAGCACCTGAGTATTATTTATTGAATTAGTGTTACAGCGGGTAAAAATCAGTGTCGGGTGCACCTGTGTGTACTTGGGCCCGACTCATGTGGCACTTGAGCAAGTGGCGTGCGCTATGATCGGTGTTCATTCAATGTGGTGCTCATGGGCCATAACAATTCGACATAGCATAGATAACGAACACGGAAAACGACAGAGCAAAACACAAACAAATGGCACATGGAGACACCTAGAAAGACACCACTTGCGCCTTCACACATCTCTCGCTCAAATGTGGCATCAGGGACCGCCCAATTTTTTTTACTTGATGACTCATTCAGATACCGTGTTCGAATTTCTTCATTGCAAATAAATGTTCTTTTATTGGCATGACTGTGCAGGTGGACACATCTTCCATTCAAGAAACGCTGTATCATGATGAACACCATCAATCATCGCTAACGGTGTTGCAGAAAGACGGAATTGTGAAAGTTGTAAGTTACCGAGCGTAAAAGTACTGGACAAATAGCAGTGCCGCGGAAATATTATCGCCCAAAAGGAACATTACAACACGTCCCGTATGCAGGTTCAACCAAGGTTTAACAGACTAAAATATTCATTTGTGCTAAACGCAATAAAATAAAGCTCATTGCCTGCCTGCCTGCAAAACGCAATAGGCAAGGTATTGCAGATATCTGGTGCAAACGCAGTCGCGTTAAAGTTAATTTAAGCGGAATCGATTGATTGTAAACTGCGCATATGCTGTAAAAATGTTAAAGAAATGGTTTCAAGCACAATGAAGAAAACAATAATTATACAAAACGCAAGTTCACGCACAAATCTTTGGTTTTGGTGCACTGAATAGCCCTGGCGAGCTGCAGCAGTACGAGAGAGTCATACTCGCTCTGCTTTACTGACAGACATTCATTTTCACAAGCTTTAGGATAGGATATCATTTTTAGCAAGCACTGCCGACCTTCAAGAGAGCAAGCGAGAAAGGAAAGGCAGGGAGGTTAACCAGAAGTGAGTTTCCGGTTTGCTACCCTACACTGGCGTGGGGGACAAAGGGGTTGGAGAGAGTGGAAAGAGCACAGTATTACAATACTGCTTATGCGGACATAATGCACTGGGCAACATCTGACTTCCGCGCCTCTAAGCTTTGTAGCTTCTGAATGAAATTCAATTTTGTGCGTACTTTAAGAACACAGAAACTTTATTATTGTAATTCGACCATTAAAATAATTGATTTATGGAGCTAAAAAGCTTTGACGATTTGAAGTTTAATTGATTCAAGAAATTTAAACCTAGGTCCACGGATGTTCTTGCTATTCGGCCTGGTAGAACTGCCGCCACCACGGTCAAGAATACATCCCGCGAATTCGAGTTCCGCACCAGAAGACATTGTCAACAATCTACGGGGCGCGTGGCTTTAGAAATAAAGCGTTCATGCAAGACAACTTGAACAATTTTTATTTGTATCAATGTGCTACAAACTTGTGTGAGTTACGGTCATTTCCTCCTTTGTTAGGTGCAATAAAACCCCTGCTGCTGCATTTTTTTTATATTCTGTGTGTTTAGTTTGCTCTAGCTTCTGCAAGTGAACTTGATCTTATATTTGTCTTGAATTGTTTTATAATAACTCTACTTAACAGGAAGGCATCATTAACCATAGGCTTAGAATCAAGCCCCTACCACAAGGCGAGCGCTCATCACAGGGTCACGTGCTTCATCGCATATATGAAGTGCAAGAAGTCGACGACGAGCTTGCAAAATCAGGTACGTTTTGTAGCATAACTTACACGTCTCTGTTACAATGTTGCGCCGGACTTCAAAAAGTATTTTTACCAAAAATATCATCTATAGCAACCAATTCACAAGACAAAACCACAAGACGAACATAGGAAATAAAGCGCTGAGAAAACAAGCAAAACGGTGCTGGATATGAAATTTACGATAAAGAGCAGCGCGCACTGGCGCATCGTTCAGTTCAAGCAAGGACCACCAGATTTCCTGAACAAAATGAACATACATTTAACGCAAAATGCTCAGTGATTATATTACCTTTTTTCTAGAAGTTTATTACCGATAACAGATAGTTATACTACCCATGCTAGATTTGTCACCTAAGTGAGCCTGCTCGAATACAAAACCACTGTGCAAAACCATTACCTATGAAAATATATAAGTCGTCAATCTTCGTGGTATGTCACTCACTACTAACGCAAACTAATGTTTCTGATATTACAAACAAGTCATAGGAACGAGTTTGACAGTAGTCTTCGATGTAATGCATATTATTAAAGGTAAAGTGCATATTTAATAAATAACAGACGCAAGTGTCCACAGCTCCAGCTTCCATAATATGAGCTACTCAAGCACAACCTACTTATCTCTCCAGCTCCCAATGACCAAGCACCTTTGCAAAGTATGACGCCAATGTGGCCGAAAGGTAAGCCTGCTTTAAAGTTTCTTCATTTTGCACTACTCGTCGAATAAATGCGGTAGCTAAAGAAAAATTTTATATCTTCTTGGCCGAGACGGTAAAGAAATTTTGGAAAATAGCAACAACTACCTCGGGTTTCTTGCTGAATCAATAAAGAGGCGCACCTGCCAGAGGCCACAGACTGATCTAGTCCCGTTTTCCTTGCGCCCCAGCTGCAAAGTGACCCAGATTCTTCATGACAGTGCGGCCGCTTTGCGTCAGTTTTGGGAGCTTCCTTGGCACGCTTAGTGAAGGCTGGTGAGCATGGCAAAAAGTTTTAGAGCATTTTGATAACCGCTTCACTAAAACTTCCCTTCCAACAGATTCCAACAAGTGCGTAAGATCCGAATACTTTCTTTTTATGTACTCTCATGGCCGCGTAATGTTACAGGGAGAAGTGTTGATGGGGACAAAATACTGTATGAGCTGGTAAGTTTCGTTAAACCTTGGTGGATGCGACTATATTGTAGACGATAAAGGTGCGCAGGTGATTTTATCGATTTCAGTTACGCTCCTCTGCGGCAACAGTTCGCCTAAAGAAAACAAAATTGGAAGAATGCGTGCATGCATCATTGTGTTTCTGCTTCAATGTCAAACTTCAATGACGAACGTCTTTCATTTCAATGAATAAAAGCATTCGCACCCGACTTAAGTCGGATGTCGAGGGGAGGGGGAGGGGGAGGGGAGGGTAGGCTTCTTACGTGAGGGCAGGTTAAGAAAGCCTTCAGGTTACTGTTGCTACACTTATCGAAAGTTCGTGGTAAGGAGGCATGAAGGGCTCCTCACGTAACTTTTCGAAGTGATCCAAGCAAAAAAAGGCTTCAGAATTTAGTCTTGCGACAATCAGCCTTTCTCGCGCGATATGTTTTGTCGATGGCTTTCAGTAATTTCTTTTCAGAACCATGCAAATAAAGGTTAACTTTTTGTTACTGCGGTATTAACCACTGGTTTACTATTTATTGTACCATGGGCGTTTAATTATGTACGTAATTATGAACTGTAGAGCCAGGTCTAGCTAAAGAATTTAAGCCATGGTCGGTCAGTGCTTTAGGCACGTGGTCTAAGTACGAATACGGAGTCTACCTCTGCTTCGACATATTCCCCCTCAAAATTTGGCGCAAAATGCATTTAGGTTCAACGTAGATCCTTCACGCGGTGCATAGGGGGAGTCCTTTTCGTAAACAACAAAATAAACGCCAATAACACTTCACTGAAATTTCGCAGGTTATCTCCGCATTAGTGCTTGTCAAAAAATGGGTACTAAAATGGCACCTTCTTCATGCGCCGTAAAAGTGGTTAACAAATATTTTTTCGTGACTTCTATTATTATCAATAAAAAATTATTAAACATTAACTGAAATCTACTGTAGCAAATACGGTATTGCCGGCAAAAAATTGATCTTCATAACTGTGTTGTGCTGTCTTCAAGGCGCTTCATCATTGAAGCAGGAAGCAAAAGAAAAGGTGAAAAAAAAAGAAAGTAACCTAAGAAAGCTATATCTGGGGATGTCATGCCACAGCAAAAAGTGTCGCCTTGAACATTTCGATCACAATAAAATTTTCGCACATTTTGGCTCCTGTCTAACAGTATCGTTGTCGCTGCTTTACTTATGCAAGAAGAAGTAATAACAGAGGCAGCACAGCTTCGAAACATCTCGAAAATGTCACTGTCATCCCATGAGACAGCCCATGATTGGCTGCGAGCTGTGCCTGTGCTCTGGCGTATGCATTCTTGCGAAATTATAGACTTCGTTGAGGACTCTTTTCTAAATGCTTGCACTACATGATGCGCTTTGAGCTGAAGTGCTTGCGGATGTTTTAACTAGCTACTGTAAAATGCACGAAATTTGACGTACTCTAGCGGCAATGACGGCTGTTAAAAGATCCACCAGTGGATTAAATGTTGAACTAAGTGAGCTGCGTATATCATATTTTCAAAAGATGGAAACAGCTGCCGGAATTTATTTGAGGGTTACACATATCGCAATTTTGTAGGCTTTTCTTAACTAAAAACTGAAACTTCAAGATTTTCAACTGCACAGGGTCATTAGGTCATGCTCTGAAGCCCAAAAGGCTTGCTGGTGTCATGGTAACTATTATTCAGCCATAATTTTAACGTCTCGCCGCGTCATGAATACTGCTCGCCGGTTTCGCAAGGACTACCAATGCTTTAATTTTGGCAATATTTATCACATGCATTTGCGACCAGACCAAGATTCATCAGCGAAAGCTGTGAGGTCTCGTATACGCGTTATAACATTTCACTGTTTAACATCATGTTTCTTTTTTTTTGCCAGAGGTCCATGCTTCGGGACCTCTATCGCCAAGAAGACTATTTGAAGAATTCGTGGTGGAGGTTACAATAATATCAGACAAACAACATCAATCCCACTATCAAGGAGACAACGAGTTGATCACCTATTTGGCGGTGATGGTGAATGCAGTGAGTCCATTTTGTTGTCGAACACGGAACAGCAACGCCGAGCAAAATAAAATAACAAGGACATCATTCCAGCTCTGATTAGGAAAATTACATAGATATCCCCACGCTGTATGAATGAAGGTTTTGCTAGCAATTCCTTTTGCTGGATTAACTGCGTATCCAGTATATAACTCATTTTTCCAGCGTTCTCGTGCTCTGCAGCGAAAAACAATTGCCTGTGCTTCTTTCTTGAAAATATTTTATTTAGTAATTTATTTATTTATTTATTTATTTATTTATTTATTTATTTATTTATTTATTTATTTATTTATTTACTTATAATTAATTAATTAAATTAGGAAATACTGCGGTCAGTGAAGACCAGGCAGGGGGAGAGGAACAAACAATCAATAATACCCACATCAAAAGCAATATTAAAAAATATGCAAGAATATACAATGGGCGATCAATACAACGGAAAAGATGAAAAAGAATGCACAGTAATATAACCAAAGCCAATGTCTAGCACAAAAAAATGTATATATATATATATATATAAAGCACTTCGATAATAAAGCCACATCACATCACTTTATTTTCCTTAAAGACCCCTATTGGGGTGTTACATAAGGGGTTACATTAGGAAATACTCGGTCAGTACATTCCATAAGTACAATCTGAACAATTGTCCCTACAGATTATACAAAAAGACAAAAGAAAGTTAGATAATTTGAAAGCAGCACAATCAAAAAATGCTGGCTCTCCCGTATTGGAGAGTAGATGTAAGCATGAAATGACTACCATGTGGCGTCTTTTTCTGCCTTTGGTGCCGCCGCCTTGAACCACTTTTCTTCTTCCAACACTGCAACATTTTCTTTTTGTTGAGGACAGCTCACGACTCATGGACCACTGGCGTTCAAAAGAGCACAGGCAACCTCTCTATCTGTTTTTTTTGAACGTCGCTATTGAAACTGACAAATAAAACTTCAGCGTACTAGAAGTTACAGCTTGAGTGATATTGGCAACAAACATTAGGAATAAATCGGAATCAATATTTTTGTAACTTGTTTGGGAAGTATCTAGCGTATGTAATGCGGTCCTGTACAAAGGCTTTCAGGCCAGAGATATCATTTTTCAACTTTTGACTGATTACCCGGATGTTCTCATTTGAGTGCTTGGATAACGGCTCTGGCTTTTAGCTCAATGCCACTTGAAAGTCACCAACAACGGGAGCTAGAATCATTTCTTGCTTAATAGAAGCAGTACACAAAAACTCAGGCTCAGTCCAAGTTCATACCGAGCAAAGTTTTCTCGAAGTCATCAGCACAAACGACATCCGATGGCAAATTGTTCCACTGAAGAATTGTTCGAGGAAAAAAAAATAATGTTTGAATATGTTTGCCCGAGCAGTTTATGGGAGCAGTTTATGCACATGACGATACCTGGATGCGCGTTGTAAGAACGGCTGTGCGTAGGTCTGCGCAGGTATATTTACTTTCCTGTCATAAACGGAATGCAAAAATTTCAGGCGCGCCATTTTGCAGGGATTTTCAAGCGCAGGGATATTATATTGCTTTACGAAACTTATTTTGCTAAGCTCGCGTTTACCGCTGTATTGGCTCAAATTTGACAGAAATATTGCCCTTTGGGGTGTCAAACGTTTAACAGAACTCATGGCTCTTTTAATTGCTTACTTTGTAAAGCATTGCGAAGTTGCCTTCGGCTGCGCCCCTCATGTCCACATTGCACATCCCCTCCCCCGCGCGATCAGTGACACCAATCTCGAAGGCCATGATTTGCCTAAATGCAGATGCCGCAGGTGACCAGGTCACATTATATCCGCCACGTTTGGACGTCACTCACTGCTAGCACGAAAATGAAGACAATTTCGTTTTTTTTTTCTTGACAAACCAGGTAAATACGTAATATTGCCAAGTGTTACACTGAACAATCCGCACCACGAAATACGGTCTTGCTGCAAAATTTGACCAAGAAGAAAGCAGTGGTAGGCGCAAACTATTTTTTTTTAGTTTTTAATTGGGAAAACGTGGTCACCGCACTTTCACATCACAGACCGTGTGCGTTCCCAATACTTGTGTCCCAGAAGTTTCAACCTGTTTCCTTGGAAAGACAACTCGCAAAAAATGCAGTCAATGTGGTACAATGAGTACTTTTTAATGGTGTGAATTTACTGGAGAGTTCGGTGCCTTCCGGTAGCACCGTAGATTCTTCGTCGCATAGCAAACGTTATGTGAAAGAACAAAGAGTATCGTAAAACATTGCATACCATCAAAGCAACCGAACACATACAAAATTCTTCAGGCGGGTGCAGGAAGGAGCACACAATTCTTCACCAAAAAGCGTGAACATGCATAAACAGGTGCAGTTTCATAAAGAAGAGAAAGCAGCTAATATAGGCGGACAACACTCACATAAGCTCACGGTTTTGTAGGCATGCCCGGACCAACACAACACATAAATACACAACATACCACATAACTACATTTCCACAAAGGAAGTCTTTAGCGTTTATTTGTTCTTGCAGTGTAAACACACCACGCATGGCATGCGCTAAACTTTCTGCTTTAGCTCTTGCGGTGGGACTAACAAATGTAACCGATTTGTCATCCCTGTCGCTTGCCAAAGAAAAGGCGTGTTACCTCAGAGCCCTAAATAATTATAGCAGCAGGGATAGATTGCATCCTGTTCTATGTAAAAGTACCCCATGTATGCGCAGGTCTCTTTTCCATGCATCGCTTATTAGAGTTCTCTTGTAACTTTGTTTCAGGTAAATCTCCGGTACCATGGCATGACCAACCCTCGAATTCGATTCAGGCTCGTCGGAATTACCAGGAGCTTGGTGAGTACACTAAACAAAGCAAAGAAAAAAAAAGGCAGTAGTTTTGGAAGCACGGTGAATGCGTTACGACATCTAAGATGAAGGGACGTCAACAAAAATAATTGCAATCAGAACACTCGAAAGTACTTTGACATTTGCTGCCTCTGGATTAAATCTGCGTGCTTGTTACGGAAAACTGAAATGACTGTCCAACACGAACGAGTGCTTTAATGTTCGCTCATTTTCGCACTGTATGAACCATGAATCAGCTGCTAATGGTCTCGAATCTTATGGCAGCGTGTGACGCACTCAGTATTGCGTAAACGATCACTACAACGTTTGCACCTCCGTGAATGCAGTTGCAGGAGTTTCTGTGCACCATCATTCGATATACCGTGTGCGACGCATTTATTTTTGGGCCAGAAATAATGGCACCCCGACATATCTTTGTAGAAGGACTACGCGTGACCTCGAAATCAGGCTTTCTCAGCCTTAAGTGTCTGGTTCGGATTTAGGAACTTTGAGTAGGTATCTCTATTTTGTTCGTTCAACTCTACTTCGACACTGACCAGAGAGATTCATTTGGCTTAGGCTGGGTCAAGAACCCTTTCCACGTTGAAAAAATGCCATCTTTGTTCTTGAAGACCCGCCACGGTGACTCATATTTTATGACGCTCCGCTAGTTAGCACGAAGTCACGGGTTCAACTCCCAGCAACGATGGCTGCATTTCGATGCGTTCTAAGTGCGAAATATTGTTGTTTCCAACTTTTTAATGCACAGTAAACGACCCCGGGGGGCCTGTAAAAATACATCCGGAGCCCCCATTACGGCGTATCTCATAGCCCACACTGTGCCTCTTTATAGAAATGTGAATCTCCATAATGGCATGCATTTTTCATTTCTGAAGCTTGTCTTCGCATCAAAATGAGCAAGGAAGCATGCGCTGGCTTCGTTTCACATTCCTACAAAAATTCTCACTTACATACGAGGCACTAGTCTACTGCATGAAAGAAAATGGTTTCGCTTACGAAAAATTTCTTGGTGTTTTCGTACTTTGTGCAGATGGATGTATTCGCCAAGTACATCGACGGCGGTTACTTGGAAGCTTACGGCACCATTGAAGGGTTGACGCAGTACATAAGGGAAGGGAACGTTCCAGAGCAGACTGACGTGGTGTACCTAATTACCGAGTAAGTAGAAGGCCTCGACAGCTTGTCATTATCTTCGAATGAAAACATTTAATCAGGGCATCGGGCGAGCACTAACCGATAGCGCCGAAATTTGGGGAATAAAAAATGAAGATTAACTAAGGCCCTGAAACGAACAGTGAAACGAAACTCTTAGGCATAACGTTACCAGGCTGGAAGACGGCGGTACGTGTTAGAGCAAACGGAAGTATAACCGATATTTTAGTTTAGATCAAGAGCGCCATAAGTCATGCTCAATTCATGTAAATGCATAGGGCTGGACACAAATGGTGCCTAATACCTGTTTCGCAGAGCCGTTAAACGCCTTGTCCTGTCACCGTCACGGCACTGGCGTTCATCATAGAACAACGTTTCATCGCCGGCTTCTCCCCATAAATGGGACGTCGGTGACGTTAAGAGCATAGGCCAACGTCACCGGCGTGCCATTTTTTGAGAAAATACCCGTGAGGAAACGCTGTTTTATGATGAACGCCAATGCCGTGACGGTGACAGGACTAAGCTTTTGATGGCTTTGTGAATCACGAGTCACAAAATGAGTGTCAAGTGAAGGATAACACATTCGAAGGTACCAGAAAACTAGAGGGGGAGACAATATTTCAAAATTAGCAGGCACAAATTGAGTAGGCTGACTCAAGACAGGGTGAAACGAGATCTCTAGGAAAGGCATTCACTTCGTAATCGGCATTAACCATTTCAGGGGCTGTGTGCACATTTGTGCACGACATGATATAGTGCACATAAAGCGAAAGCACTAATGAAAATAGTCGCATTCAAAAATTTGTTTCAAATATTTTAAATCTTTCTCATTGTAGCTGTGCTGCAAGTTTCAATATTATGTGTAAGGCATTTAAGCAAAACAAGTCGGTACGTAGACGTTTGGGTGCTTGCTCTCTGTGTCAGTATGTCGTAATGCAGCGGGTCTTTTACAGTGTTTTACATTGAGCATATACTTTAAGTGCCAAGAGAAGGGAAGTTTTCTGCGCCTCTGACGTGATTTACACTTTTTGATAGGACGCTCAATATGACGGAGAGTCAAAAAGCACTATACTGGGACAAATTAGAAGACCACTCTCGAAATATTAGATTAAATATTTAATTGTTATATTTCTCTAAAGTTGGCATCAATGGAGAGTTGTATTTTCAGCCGCCTCTTACGTTTCACAAAGATAAGATCATAACTCAAAAATACGCGAAATTCCTTTTAGGGATGACGTTTCGCACTATTTTTTTTGTACGGTCAATAAGACACTGGTAAGCTCTGTCGCTTTATTTTGTTGATATTATTTCAAATAATTACTGTCTCCTTGCATTAAAAAAAGTAATTTTGTGGGTTTCTTGTCTTGAATTGTGGCACTCTGTTTTAATGCCTGTAATGGCCGAAGCAGGTACCAAATAAAAAAGTCACAGTTCCGCCCAAAAAGGCGGAGTATCGATTGCAATAGCAAATTATTGAACAGCTATACGAACTAAGGATAATAAATAGTTTTACCGGCCGTATAAACTCTTAAACATAGGCGTATTAAATTAACAAGCATGGTTAATGGCACAAGCACAAGCAAACACAAGCAAACATGAATGGCGCAAGCAAACATGGCATGGCACAAGCAAACATGAACACATCTGACTCGATGACCGCGAAATTCGCTGTCGAAACGCTGGAGTGTGGAAAAGCGCGGCAGCAGCAGCGAGCGAATTGACCTTCGTGCTGCCTGTCGCATCAACGCGAACCAAGACGCGAAAACACAGCGCACGGCGGACTCTGTCCCCATCGCAGAAGGCTTTGAAGATAGGGCGACCAGCGCGGCCACGCCTTTCGCAGCAGTCGCCGAAGTAGAACGCCCTCCCCCCTCCCTACCCTCCCCCCGGAGCCTTGCTAGCCACAGATGACGGCGCGCTTCCTTCCCGCTTTCCTCCCTTGTGTGCGCGAGATTGAGTCGCGATCGCCGGCTCACCCTCGCACGCTTCCACTCGCACATACAGCATACGGCACGCGACGATAATTTTATCGCCCTTGGACTTTATACGGAACCTCACGGCAACAGCGATAGCAGAAAGGCGCCGGGAGTGTCCATATAATTGCTATCGCAATAATTAATAAATAATGGGGTGGGCATGGGTGATACCTCAGGGATGGGTGCTACTCGGTATATACCGGGTTTACTATTTTTTATACTATTCAGATTCATATTCATATTCAAATTCATATTCGACTAATTCACAAAATTACTCGTACTTTTAAATGAAGTACTTTCCGATAGATATGTTCCAATTTACGAATTGCAGCCGGTGAGTTCGCAAGATTCATCCACTTTGAAGGGATTTTCACGATAACACAAGTTTGTTCATTTCCAAATTCCAGGTCACATATCCCGGATGGAAATAGTTTTAGGCGCAAAATAAGACACGGGCAAAGAACACACACGGACAGATGCACACTGGCAACTTATGTTATTAGAGCGATAGCTCTACTACACCAGGTACAAACCCAGAAAACGCCTGGTTCCGTAAATCTGACCTTCAAGCTCGGCCAAGGTCAAATTCGGGACTTCGCCTGCCATTACCAGCGGTTGCTGCGTACGCCACGTGGGCGTCCATATCTGCGATGTGGACAAAGTGCGTGGTCACGCGTGCCTCATCTTCAAAGCGATTTGCGATGTGTACAGAATGTGCCGAGTGCTGGTAGCTCCGTATGCGCTGTGCTTTTCGACGCTTAATTCGCGTTGAAGCGAGACGCAGCATTAAGGTCAATTATCTCGCTGCTTCTGCTCAACCGAGCAGCATGTTGCTGATCACACGTACCAGCAGTGCAATTGTAGATGCGGTAGTTGCTGACGGCACCGAGCAGGGTCTGTGTCCTTTCCCAGAGCAAGCAAAACCGTGCTATCGCTCGACAAACTTACGGCCAATTTTTTTTCCCGATGCTTCGCTTCATATACCCTCCGGCATGCACACAAGAACATAAACAAAATAGTTTGCATTAGGATGACACCAAGCTTAATGTCCATCATATGAGCAAGATAACTACATTCATTCTCGTAAACAGACAACGACGGAACGCTGATACACTGGTCTCCAAATTTTCTTATATGCATAGCGTCTGCTAGTTCCCATGCCACCGTATCTTTTCCGTAGTACGCATGTGTTTACCAGGAAACGTTCACACGTGCACACCTTGCAATGATACGGTGTGCGAGGTGTGTACGTGTGAACCATCCTCGGGCACTGGGCTTTGCGGGTGCATCAAGTGCGTTGAACGCTGCTGCCGTATCGACTATACGAAGGCCCGGCTCCTGTTCTGGTGGCAGGCGATACCGCGGTAAGGACGTGGACTGCGAGTGGGAGTGAGTGACGCAATGACTCCAATCCCTGATCTTCACGCAGTGTGTCTCCCGCTATCTCTAGCTTTCCATGTTCCTTTTTTCTCTCTTATGTGGAGCGTTTTCTTTTTATTTTTTTTTTTCAATCACTTGGCTTGGCTACACACTTTGTAACCGCCGGATTCAAAGGGAATGGCCACATCAGCATCATCAACTCAGTATTACGCAAATGTCATTGTATTTACCTACAGCTTCCTTCATCACTGTGATGAAAATAAACATTATTAATATTATTATCATTATCATTATCATTATCATCATCATCATCATCATCATCATCATCATCATCATCATTATTATTATTATTATTATTATTATTATTATTATTATTATTATTATTATTATTATTATTATTATTATTATTATTATTTAGCGGAATATCAGTGACTCTAAAAGTGTCTATGAAACTCGCACTCTGTGCGCTCTTTCTTTTTGGTTAAGGTTGTGTAGTAATTTGCGTTATTACTTGCAGTCGAGACATGGTGAACGGTAAGAGTGGTCAAGCAGCCGAGCAAAAAATGACAGGTAAGGAAAGCACTCTAGCGAAGAATTTCCTCTAAAAAAAAAAGTTACGCCCCCTGGAAGTTATATTGTACCCAAGCAATAACCTTCATCTATATTGCGCGTGATTCCTTTCGTTAACACTGCGCGCTCACTACTTTCCTGTCAAGAACGCTATGTCGCGCTGATGGTCACAGGCCGTTCGTGACCCTAAAGGTACCGGGCGCGCGCAGCGTTACAGATAGGAAAGAAACGCCAGACAGATGGCGATTATTGTTTGGAAATAAGATAAGCTCCAAAGGGCGCAAACTAAGTGCGAAGCACTTTCGGGGCCCGGGCTGTCGGCGGCGTCCGTCGTGATCACGCTCACAAACAAGTGCTCAAAACAGGGTCTGAACAAGTGCACAATTAATCAAAACCCGTTCAAAATAAAATAACATGATTCAGAACAATTTCATAGACAGGAATAATCAAGCATTAAATGCATTAATTAGCAGAAACTCGTTAAAATCAGTTGGGAAACGCCAGACTGGTATCAGCGCAACGCAAGAGAGGGCGCCACCACCCCACAAGCGCTCGATTGCTGCTCCTTTCAGCGCTACTCCTGCACCGGCGCATCACTGCTTCGCACTTCCCCAGGTTTCACGTTAGTCGAGCTGCATTAGCGCTGCATTTGAACTACACAAGCGCAGGATTTGAGCAGAATTAGCTAGAGCTGCATTAAGCGCTCGATTTCAGCATGATTTGAGGTGGATTGGAAGTGCATTTTAGCTACATTCTTCAACTGCATGGAGTTGCCACAAATAGACCGACCGCAGCCGAAGCCCATGGTTGCGCGCTGCAACCGTTTCGTGCGAGTTTCGCGCAACGCACCGTTTCGCTTCTCTCTCGTCCGTCTGCTGAGGACTTTCGAGTCTAATTTTTTTCTTATAGCGTACGTGCAGTATCAGTTAGGTTCGTGGCTAGGTAAATAAAATGTCCTGATGCTGCTTCATCTTTTCGTGATGCATGTGAATAAATTCCAGCAGATAAAAAATACACAAAACCAGGGATGATTTAATGCGAACAGCAGAATGATATCACACTAGTTCAGCTGTCAGGTAGCAGATGCACTTGCACGCGCGTTTCACATATCTCGTGCGTGCGTGTGAGAACGACAGAAATTGGTCTCTTCGATCGCACACCTTGATAAGAGACCGCTATCTGATGAGTTCGCTTGGGATGCTTGGCCAGATGCGAAGAACGCAGCCGTGAAGAGCAGCTACAGCCTTTCTACAAGACACTGGGCTAGACGAGCGGCTTTAGAGATGCCGCAACGTATCGAACATTTAAACGCACCTTCTTATCTCATCATCGTCATCATTAATTTTGTTCTCTGTCCCTTTTTAACTAGTGCAGAATAGCAGGCCCGAGCAATCCGTAGCTCCGGCCGAACTTTTCGCCTTTTTGTAAATAAATCTAACTCTCTTTCGATTGCTAATGCGCGTGCTTTTGTTTCTACGAGCAAAGCTATTTTACGTGACAAGAGTATCAAGATCTAGAAGCTTTTTGCCAAGCAATACTGACAATGTTAGGTGCAAAAATCACGTTAGAAATAAAAAGGTGCACGCGTCGTGGTGGTGTGTCGCTATTACTCCGGGCCATGCTGAACACGTTCGTGGCCAAGTGTGTGTTTTTCTTCGTACTAATCTTTTTTTTTTCAGGTCTTTCGTACGTCGGGGGAGTCTGCACAAGAGAAAGAGTCGCACTGGGAGAAGATATTGCTCAGTCATACCGGGGAGTCTTTACGATGGCACACGAGCTTGGGCACACGTGAGTGCTAAGCATTAAATACAAACAAATATTCCCCAGTCTGGAAAAAATATATATGGGGTGTTTGTGTACACTCTAAATCTATATAGTAAGGCTTATTAAACTTGCCCATCTGAGGCGAGGGAAGCCCGACGGAGCACGCGCCCAACCCCCCTTTCCTTCCCTTTCCCTCCCCGTGACACACCAAACGACCCTGATTGGTCGGATGCCTTTCTTTTTCTTTCTTTCTTTCTTCCTTTCTTTCTTCCTTTCTTGTCCTTGGATCAGACCCGCATATCCCTTTCTTATACCCGCATATTCAATGCGGGTATGTGCCACACGTGATTTTATTATCGTTAATCGTGACCGAACTGACGAGCATGTCACGTTATTGATGCCATGACCTATCAGTCATGTTAGTAGTACATTCGTACCCTTTCATACCAATTTTGGTATATACCAAGTGAACGAGACGCGAGATTTAGATAGGTTTTCGATGGGGTTTTAGCGTATAACACCACCACCACCACCACCGCCGCCGCCGCCGCCGCCGCTGACACTTGTGAAGCAATAGAAGCTTCGCTTGAAAAATCGTCGCCCATGTTGCTGCGTATTTAAGATACAAGGCTGAACAAACCAAACTCAACATCCTCCTACGCGGTGTCTATAAACACGCCCTCGGCCTCCCCGGTTACACTAGCACTGACCTCCTCCTTCACCTAGGCGTCCATAACACACTGGAAGAACTCATCGAGGTCCAACGGCGCTCTCAGCTGGAGAGACTCTCACAGCGACGGGCCGCCACATCCTCACCTCGCTCGGTATCACCTATACCACCATCAACACCGCCATTAAACATCAGATCCCCTCCACCATACGAGCCTAGATTCACGCCGACCTATCCCCAGAAATATGCACCCCGAATACAACCGCGCACGCCGAACAGAACGTGCCACGGCTCTCACCAAAGCCCTTGCTCGCCACGACGGTGTGCGTTTCGTCGACGCCGCCGAATATCCCCACGGCACCCGCTTTGCAGCCGTCCCCACGCGTCAAGGCTCTCTCCACCATGCTATCAGCCTAGTAACCCCACACGCTGAGGAAGCTGAAGAAGTGGCCATCGCGCTAGCCACACTAGACCCAACATGCCGTGCCATTGTCTCCGACTCCCGCTCCACCGTTATCAACTACATCTACGGCCGTATCTCACACCAAGCCTTGCGCATCTTGCAACAAGCACCCCGCTCAACCGACCATCAGGGTACAATCAGCTGGTTCTCAGCTCATGTAGGCAACGTCCACCCGCACCTCCCCAACTTCAACGAGGTTACCCACGCCCTAGCGCGAGGGCTCGTTAACCGCGCGGGAGACGGGGAGGCTGCCCACACCGGTAGAGATCGCCTGAAACGCTACAATTATCTTGTGAAATCCTTCTACTTAGAGCGCAGAACTTTCCCAGGCCCACACAACAAGCTATCCCGAGCGCAGGCTACAACTTTCCGCCTGCTACAAACCAACACTTACCCCTCGTTACACCGTTACAACAAGATCTACCCAGACATTTACCCCAATCCCACGTGCCATATCGGCAAGACAGCCAGCCAAACTTCCACACATGCTTTGGGATTGTAGACAACAATACCCCGACACTATCCCACGACCCTTTCGTCGAGATGGCACGGTGCCCTGCGAAGCTCCAACCTCGACGACCGACTCTGGGCGACCCAGCAAGCCTGCGAGGCGGCGAAGGGGCAACACCTCGACGTCCCCACGTGGGAGGCCTAGGCCCAGCCATCACTTCTTGCTGGTTTCAATATAGTTTATTCAGTCAGTCAGAATTTGGTTTCAGCCCTTCTTTAGCCATTGCTGAAGCATGTATCATGTTATATTAAACTAGGCAAGCAGCTTGTAGCCCAGTTGTGCAGCACATTTTGCGAGTTCGCATTTTGCATTGCTGAATTTGCGTTTGCAATTGCGAATAATTCCGTTTGCAATTGCAGTTGCGAATTAGCGAATACCGAAGCTAGTTAAAAGCATTTAGAGCATGAGTACCCGTGTTACTTGCGTATATTGGTTTAATAAACTTCCCCTTGCTCTGTACCGTATTCTCTGCCAGCACATCGTTTCGAAATATACAATCTTATCAGGGAGGGCTATGCAGAAAGTCACGAGTTCAGTGCGTGAATGTCTACAACCTGTATTTACTAACAATCTTACCACTTTACACAATGTTGTAAGACGTTCTTCCAATCGCCCTTCTCGTCAGTACGCCGCGAGGCTTAGTAATTGCTACCTCTGCTGTATTTGGCATGAATCATGTTATCCTCTTTGTTAACTGATTATTTCGTTAATTTGGCCTTCAGTATACCAACTCTGTTTTTAATCTCCGTAATTTACCGGGCAGGCATGTTATCGCTATGTTGCAAAACTCGCTGCAGAGTATGAACAGTTATAGAGAATTTAATGCACCGCTTCAAAAAAGCTTCACTTCAGATGGGTTTCCTAAATGTGCGTTGGATCTAAATAATTCGCATGCTTACGCCCACATTCGCGCGTGCCATAGTAGACGGCAATTTGTCTAATGCAACTCACGGTTAGTGACGAACGCCGCTTCTCACAATTGCAGGCTGGGCGCCCAACACGACCCGGTCGGGCACCGCGAATGTCCGTGGTCCGCCGGAAGCCTCATGAGTTACGTGGACGGCGGCACAAACAGGTACCGGCTCACTCCCTGCAGCAAGAGGCAAATACGAAGTGTTGTCGGGTAAGCTCACCTGTTGTACACGTGCTGGCCGTATCATTTTATTTGTCTTACGTGCGAAACGACAGCGCAGTAAACCGAATGCTGACTGGTGCTTAAGAAAAAGAAAGCTCGACGCCATAGTGTGCGATTTGTTTCATTGGTGATATGTGATAGTAGCGCCGTTGCAGATTTGCAGCCCTAAATGCGGTTAGCTTTCCAAAATATCGGCACTTGTCTCCTGAGAAATAAAAAAAAAATCCTATTCATGCGACCTATGCGATCATGTTGCGAGAGTGCATAGCTGTAAGTATACTAACAACAAGGCAACATCAGACAAGGAGTAATGCTTTGTTGTTGTTGTTGTTTTTTTTTTTTTTTTTTAGTGTGTGCCCGTGTCTGATGTTTCCCTGTTGTTACTACTTTGTGCTATACACTTATGCTACGTAATCAATAATCGTAGACAAGATTGCATGGCGTGACGTCACAAGCACGCGGCAGCGCTGTCATCAGCTTAGGTGCAGGCGAAACATAACCATCCCCTTTGATTGCCATGAGCGAAGGAGATTGCAGCTGTAATCGGCACGATTAGAACTGTTTCTGGGTCTTGCTGATGATTAGGATATAGTACCTACTGTACAATTTTTGAAGTATTTGCTGCGAAAATTTCTTTAGGACGCGCCGAATGGTAAAGAACAAGCAATATACGTGAATATTTTTGTCTGTTCTTTCTGCCTGCATGCTCACTAGGCATTTTCTTCAGCTGCGCGTCGTAGCACCGTTTCTGCTTGTAGTCAGAGTTTTCCGATACTTTTACTGGTCATGAAACTTCCGCTAAAGCAGTGGAAGAATGACTGTAAGTTGCATCTGCGGTAATAGCAAATGAATTCGCACTTGTACGGAGGCCGCGAATTATGGAAATGTGCCCGTTTTATTGCAAAGATCTAATGGCAAAAAAATCTAACACCGCGCTTGAGGCACTGCATTTAGCTGATTTTAACACCGAGAGAGAGAAAGCGGCGAGGTTAACGAGATTTGAGTTTCCGGTTCACTACCGTGCGCTGGGGTGAGTGAAGTAGGGATTGGACGCTGTACTGCGGGCTCTGGCCCAGAATATGCTGTGCTGTTTCCTTGTTGACGCTGGGGCCATTCACATGTGGAACGCGTAGGCATTGGTAAACGCGTCGCCCGAATACAGCCTACAGAATAGGGTCGCATTTCTTCGGGGAAATCTTGATGGGAGTCGAACGCTTCAGGCAGGATTCAGAGAATATAATCGGGCTTGCATTAAGTGTGGTTTATTCCACTCAGACGAGGTACATTGGGGCGCAAGCATAGAGAGAATCCTTGCAGCGTCTGTCCTAATTAGCAGGATCGATAAAGATGCAAAGCGACGCGAAGCACTGTGAGTTCTGCAGCATTCGATGTTGGCAAGTGAGAGGTTTTGAACTTGAAAGTTATGTCATTTTAATCCCGAAAATAAGGAGAAAGATTCCGTGGTGGCTAATGGTTATTTCGCGAGCGTCACTCAAAGCAAGCTACCGCATAGAAAAACGCCCGTCAATCTTCCTAAATAATTAGGCCTTTAATCACACTTTCGTCCTTAGCAAAGTGTTCAATGAACCACATTTAGCAGTGATTCTAAGGGGCATCAATCTTTTGCCGAGGACTGCGGGAACTGCCGAAAAGAACAACAGAACAGCCGCGACCCCGCTGCACCTTCCCTTACGCACGCTTGCCGCCAGTGTTTGTTCGCATGACTTTGTCGTCAGTTGCCACATCATCAAATGGCCACCCAGCGCGGACTGCGCCGACAGCTGACGATGGGGATCGAGATTAAGTGCGCTTGCTCGAAACGGTTGCTCGAGAGTAAAATATTCTGGGCTGTTTGTAACAGAGGAGGTATTTTCCCCATTCGAAATCTACGCAGCGTTGACTAACCTTCGAGATGAACATAAAACGGAAATGGTTTCAATGCATTCCTAACTAGTAACCTGCTGCTAAGATGTGATATAAAAGTTCAAACTTATTATTTAAGAGCAAGGGCTCACAGTAATGTGGGGACTCGAATGGATCGACAGTCGCCGAAAAGGAAGAGTAGCGTAAACCTGGAACCAATGCTTGGACTAGAGGATCTGGCTTCGTCAGAGCACAATTACGTGTTGCCTTGACGAAAGCAAGCGACCCTGTCCAAACGCTGGCCCCAGGCTGACACTCCGCTTCTTCGACCTGTCGATAAAAAACACGCCTGGATGCAGCAATGTTTTCGTCTTTTTCTTACGTCAATTTTTCATTTGTTTCTTCTAGCACCTTTTAATCCCTTTAACCCTTTCCCCAGCTCAGGGGAGCTAGCCGGTACTTACCCTGGCTAACCTCCTTGTCTTTCTTTCCCTTTCTCTCTCTCTCTCTCTTCGTCCCGCCGACATGTAGGTGTACAACGCCTTTGTCAAAATCATACAGGCTATTCCGCGCCTTCGCCAAATGTGTCGTCTGGCTGTGCGCCGCGGTTCCCGTAGCGCTCCTGACACTACAGACCTCTGGCTGGTGATTACGAGAGTTAATTTGATTGCCCAGGGCGTTTGAGCGTTAGGGATGTCACAGGAACTCTTTTAAACTGCCTGCAGTCAGCAAGGCGGTCGGAAGCAACACAGCCTGTATACTCTTGACAAAGAGTGTACGTCACGAAAGAGAAGAGGACTATCTGTGATGCTAGAGGCTTTCGGGGATCAAATAATCTTGCCTGTCCATCAGGACTCAGCGTGTCATCTTGTTTCCTGCAGGAAACTGCCACCATGGTGCATAATGGAAACGTCGAGAAGAAACCTGATGGGGCACCCAGGCCTCTTACCGGGCCATATGATATCCGCAGATGCATTCTGCAAGCTGTACTTAAGAAGGAAAACAAACGCACAGGAACAGTACACTAAGATGGTGAGCTATATTTCTAAGAGTCCATTACCAAGTCACGATCTTTGTGAACGAGGTTCTCTATGTCGGTATAGGCCCACTTGCAGTGTACATTGAAATAGAGAAATGCCGCCGCGTAGCCAAAATCAAGACGCAGATGTAGCTGCGGATACCACTTAATTCCACACGTCTGCTCAGAGCCTACTGCTTTAGCTTGTTTGACGTGCGTCATCGTTTCCTTGGTTGCGTTGCGGCTCAAGGTAGCGTTTGGGCAAGGAATCCACCTAGCCCATTGATGAGTACGTCCGGTAGTAGGAACGAAGGAAAAGGGGTTTATTTTACCAGCGCCGCTGATTTTACATCGTTTACACTGGCTCCAGATACAGAAGCCCACTCCATGTAGGAGCATATTAAACGTCTGAGCTCACATCAGGACACGTCAGCACTCCCCTCACTGCACAACAGGTCCCCGCTTTTAAAGTAGCCGTCTTCCCTAGGAGACTAAATTAGGGAATCTGACGATTGTATCTCTGCCAATCACAATCGTCAAATCGGTCGCAAAATCCATCCCAGAACGTCGCACCATTCCGCCGGATCCGCCTCTGGTGTTGCACCCACGCCCCCGCGTACGTTGCAACCACGTGCAGTCGGGGAAACAGAGGCCGACGCGAATCTCGCGGTAGTGGTCGACGCTGGCCCTTTCATCAATTTGTGGGCTCTCCGTGACGTTCAGCCTGTTAGGGTCAGGTTCAATGGCCGCTTCCGTGGAGGGCGGTGGTGAGCGACGCGCAGACAAAGGAGCTCACTTCGAGTGCGCACGCTGATGAAAGGACGGCGTCGTGGGAAACATCCAAGGAATGCTCACCGCCGTATTGAGACGTAACATTTGTCTCCCGCACCAGGTTTCTCTTCCTCATTTTTACTTTTAAACGAAGCTTTATTGGCTCACTTGTGTGGGGGTCGGTGTACGCGGAAAACTATCATCATCAGCATTGGCTCGAGCGTCGTCGTCTTCTTCCGCAGCTGGCTCGTTGGCGCCCCTGACGTTGCGCTCATGCTCGTGCTCGGCACGCGCTCGTGCCACTGCTCCCACGTTAGTTTTCTTCGTATTCTGCCACAGCTGGCGCCATTGCCGCTCATCATTCCAGCGTTAACTTCTCTTCTGTCTTCGTAATTTGGAGGCCACGTTTACGGGGGTTTGAGCCATTGCTTAAGGGGGGAGGAGCCATTTATTGTCTTACGCGACGGACAAATTTGAATTTGAAGCAATTTAATTTTGAAGAATCGCAAGCGGCAATGGGCGGGCGAATGCTGCTAACCACGCCGCCGCGCAAACTCGAGACATCGAACGCAAGCGACAGCAGCGACTAGCAGAGAATCGTACAACGCAATGGAAGGAAAAGTAGTAGGTCAGGTGCACACACGCCAAGCTTCGCTTACCCCCATTTTCTGGACAGGGGTAGGGCTGGTGATCTTTTTTTCTGATTCTCATCTGTTCGTTTTCTTATTCCGAAATTTCAAGACAATAGCTGAAAGGGAACATTTCGTATCTACAAGAAAGTTGCACAGAGCTATAGAAAGAAAACTCATGCGAGTCGTCCAGAAGGCTTCGTGTTTGAGAAAAATATTCATCCTGCCCACCTCCCATCTCCTGCCCACTTGACGACCCTTAATTACGAATTCAGATAAGAGAGGAATATGCAACGCAAAGTAATCCGAATAATTCTGAAGCCTTGCACTCATCGTCCTAGGCCGGTATTTTGTAGCGATGCCTTTCCGATGCTAATGCCTTTTCGCGCTGGTCAGTGGTCGGAGCGATGGTCCGCTCACGTTATCAATGGAATCAGCTGGCCGTGAGCGGTGGATGATAAGACGAGCATATAATAAAGCATAACGCATCGCTAAAAAGTACCGGCCCTACACGCAACATCCACTGCCATTAAAGCAGACAGCGTCTATTTTGCTAGCCTCTGTCTTCTATACCTATGTGCCATTTTCTGGCGTAGGTGTCGAAGTACATATTGCCTCTCCCAGACCGAACTCCGTCTTCAAGCCTAGCACGAAGTTCGGTCGAGCTGACTCCTGTTCACGTACGAACAATCCGCGACTTGAAGGACTATCACCTGAGTACGAGTCTCCAACTAGCCGCGCTGGGCCGGTATTCTGTAGCGATGCCTTATTCTATACTAGTCTTATCATCCACCGCTCACGGCCGGCTGATCCCGTTGATAACGTGTGCGGACCATCGCTCTGACCACTGAGCAAGCGCGATAAGCGTGAAAAGGCATTAGCATCGGAAAGGCATCGCTACAAAATACCGGCCCTGGATTCTCCGCTCGCGCAGAGTCCAGTCCGACCATGGATGGGCACGTCAGCTCCTTCTTTCACAACTGCGCCAACCGAGGTTGTCCTTAACCCCGAATGTTCGAATTCTTCTCGATAAGTAAGCGCATGTCTCCGACTTCCAATGGCTGAACTCCGGAGCGCAAGCTGCACAACGCCCACTCTGCCCTGCTTTGAAAACCATGAGGTCGCTCTATCGTCGTGTTACGAATTCCGACAGCAGCCGATCAGCACCTGTGCAAGTCTGAACCACAAGGAGCGGGCTGAGTCTGCAATTCAGGCGAGGGTACAGCGGCCGAACGAACGCGTCGCAATGTTTATAGGAGTCAATCAGTCAAAAACTTTATTTAAAGGTCCTGCGACTTTGTGGGACGGGCAAATGTTCCCTCCTAGGTGACTAGCTAGAAGTTATTGAGTCTTGAAGGCTTCCTCGGCGCGCTGGACAGCCCAAAGTTGATCCTCAAGGGCAGAGCTGAGCAACACAGTCTACCAGCGCACGCGGAGGTGATCGAGAGAGGCTGCATCCCCATTATTGTTTGTTATGCCTCGACATTCCCATAGCATATGTCCAAGATTGGCTCTGGAACTCCAGTTTTTGCATTTATCTGTCTTGCACATGTCTGCGTAAATGAGGTGTGAGATCGCCGGGTTCGGATAAGTTCTGGTCTGTAACTGCCGCCATTCGACAGACTGCTTTTGCTGAGCTTTTGGTGAGGCTGTGGGAAAATGCACCTTTGCAATTTGTAGTGTTGTGTGAGGTCATTAAATCTGGTCATACGATCCTCCCATTCCCACTCCTCTCCATCCTCGTTCTCAAGAGAGGCTAAGGTGCCGGCCCTATTATCGGACGTGACTCGGTCTGTAAGCCCTCGAGCCACGTCATGCGCCGTCTTATTATTGCTGTCTCCTTGGCGAGGTGGAGGTATGAGCGTGTGTCCATAATCAATAAACATTCCTTTCTTGACTTTTGTTACCTGCCATCAGGATTTGTAGTGGTTCAGCGAAATTTTGTACTGCCGCCTGAGAGCCACTGACTATTACGTCCGCTTCGGTCTGTGATACTGCTAGCTCAATAGCTATCTCCTCCGCAGTCTCGATTTTTGCTGTGCTTGCCGTAACGCTTATTTTGCACTTCTTTTCGTGATCAATTACGACGGCTTTAAAGCCGCGGCTGTGCTTGTACCTAGCAGAGTCTACAAATACTGCGTCCTTACTATTCCAAGATTTATTTTGTATGTCCATTGCTCTGCTTTCTCTTCTACCTTTATGGTATACGAGGTGCATGTTCTTTGGTAAGTGGGGAACGGTTATCGTATCACTGACACCATTCGGGATGTCCACTTTGGTTCCGTGTTGAGTATGGTACCCAATACCTAGTCTTTCTAGTATGTATCTTCCTGCCTTGGTCTTAGAAAGGCTTTCGTAATGCGCTATACGCTGCGCCTCTATGAGCTCGTCCATTGTGTTGTGCAGGCCTAATTCTAATAGCCTGTCGGTACTAGTGCTGATCGGTAGTCCTACGGCTTGTTTATAAATTTTCCTAATTAGGCATACTAATTTGATCTTTTCTGCAGCGTACAATCTAAGGTAGGGTGCGACGTATACGATCCTTCTGATAACGAACGCCTGTGCCAGTCTGATCATGTTTCCTTCCTTCATTCCACTGTGTCTATTGGCTATCCTTTTGATCAACCTCATAACTTGAGATACTGTACCTTCCAACTTTCTGATGGTTTCGCCATTGTTGCCTTCTGCTTCAATGAGAAGTCCCAAAACTCTGATTTTATCAACCTTAGGTATGGGTTCACCATCGGCAGTCTTCAATTGTATGTCCGTTTCTAGATTGTCTGCCCCGCTGTAGCTGTTTGGTTTACGGCCCCTGCGAGTAGGCCTGTACAATAATAATTCTGATTTTTCCGCCGAGCAAACCAATCCGGTTTCCTCTAGGTATTGTTCGACTGTTTCAATCGCGCTTTGGAGTGTCTGTTCTATCTGCCCATCATTACCCTTCTTTACCCATAGGGTAATGTCATCGGCATACATAGTGGGGTTGAGGCCCTCAATTTCCCGTAGTTTCGCTGGTAATCCGATTAATGTCAGATTAAACAGCATCGGCGATATCATTGACCCCTGTGGTGTGACGGTGCTACCAATCTCAATCTCTTCCGAGAGGAGGTCCCCCATGGTGATCTTTGCCTTTCTGCCGGTTAGGAAGTCACGAACATAATTGTATGTTCTCCTTCCTAATCCTAGCTCTTCAAGGCTGCTGAGCATTGTCTGATGTGTTGCACTATCAAAAGCTTTCTTTAACTCTAAGCCGCGAATGGCTCTAGTGGATCCGCCTGGGTTGTCTATGATTTGGTGCTTAAGCTGGAGCATGGCATCCTGCGTGGAAAGATTCCTTCTGAAACCCAGCATCGTGGAGGGAAGCAGGTCCCTGTCCTCAAGATAGTTGGTTAGTCTCGCTAGGACCGCATGCTCCATGAGCTTTCCAACGCAAGATGTGAGAGATATGGGTCTCATATTCTCCAGCTGTAAGCGCCTGCCTGGCTTAGGTATTAAGATGACGTGTGTCATCTTCCATTGTTGTGGTATTTTGCCGTTTTTCCAGCATTCATTGAAATATTGTCAATTTTGTTATAGACTCATCATCTAGGTTCCTGAGTATCTTATTTGTGATTCCGTCTGGTCCGGGTGCTGATTCAGTGTTAAGTTTTTGCGAGACGGCCCTTACTTCTGCTTCACTAATTTCCCTGTCAAGTTCGTTGTTGACTACTCCTGTATAGTCTGGGTGTATAACTGGTCTAGCCTGAGAGATATATTTCTCCGTAACCTTCAGGACCTAAATAAATGTTACCACCACCACCACCACCACCCGTATAAAGTCTTGTTCTGAACCTCCATGGGCATGAATTACCTTGTTAATATTTTGCTTGTATACCGCCTTAGTTTCCTCTGGGTGTAGCAGGTACCCGACAAGGTTCCATGTCTTTGCTGGCCCTAATTGATTATCCATGTTACTACACGTCTCCTCCCATTACTGCTTACATAGCTGTTGTGCATGCTGCTCTATGTCTCTGTTTAATCTGGCTATCCTCCTTCTGATTGCCCGGTTGTCTCTCTGACTCCTCCATCTCCTTTGCCGCCCTTCCTTAGCCTCCCACATGTGCAGGAGCCTACTGTCTATGACTTCTGTGCTTCTGGTGGAACTATTTGTGTAGCCGCGGTTACGTCTTTCGTTAACTGTTCAGTCCATTCTGCGATGTTTTTAATTTCCCCGCTGGTATCCTCTCTAACGTTCCGGAATTTATCCCAGTCGACAATTTTGAGCTTCTTGCCTTTTTATTTGCGCGGTCCCGCCCTGGCTGTTATTTCTATTATACTGTGGTCGCTACCCAGATCATGCTGTGTATTTATCCACTGCGTGTCCCTTATGTTTTCTTTTTTTTTTTTTTTTTTTTGAAAGGAAGGTCTGGTGTCGTGTCGACGGAAACACTGGTGCCTTTCCGGGTGGGAGCCGAAGGACCGGTTACGAGGGTTAGGTCCTCCTGTTGCGCGTCTAGCCAGAGGTTTCGGCCTTTGGGACTCTAGAATTTATAGCCCCATGCCACGTGTTGAGCATTGAAGTCTCCCCCGATTACCACCGCCCGATTACCCACTATGGTAGCGTTTTACGAAATAGTATTCGGAATCAGCAGATAGCCTCTTTATCCTCAATGTTTGTAGGAGCTGATATTTTTATATCAATATCAAATGCGTTGCATGCAGAAAGGTGCTTACTTCTGATATCTTGCTCGAAGTCACTTTGACGGTGTAATACAATGGAGTGGGGCCATTTGAAACGCTTGCTGTATTCGGGTACAGTCACTCTCTTCCCTTTGTATTCTAGTGCCAGTTAGACAGTATCGTTGTTTGCCATTATTTTTTTTCTGGTTAACATACCTGCCTTTTTCCCTTTCTTTTCTGTTGCTGAATAATTATTTATTCTTTCTTTTTATTCTTTATCGACCCTTTTGGACCTCTCATGGCATGTGAGAGGAATGAATCTTATCGTTTGAACTGTATTGCCTTCTGACAAACGCTCACCCTTTATTTTGCTACGTGTACTCTCTCCCCGCATCCAGACCCATGAGTACAGCAGAAAATGTAAGATGCAATGCTGCTACGTAACAGGTCGTCTAACGTGGTGCTACGAAGTCGATATATTGGACGGCATGCCATGCGGTAAAGAAAGCGTAAGTACCTTGATTTTTTTGTCAAGTGATCAAATCCTTTCTAGAACCACACTGGGACGTTAAAATAGAATTGATTATCATCAGGAAACACTGCCGTCAGCTTATCTGCGGAACAAGGGACTGTGCTTTTACGTCCCATTTCATTTTTTTTTTTGTTTTGTTTTTATCGTGCGTCGCTCCAAGTGGCTGATCTTGGCGATAATGACGGTGTGGTGCCATGCGAGCCACTGACGAGATGAATGAAAAACAAAATTGTTCGCTAAAAACGCGGTCTCAGGTGGCAATCCACACCAGCAGACAGATATTTATGCACACAGCTATCGAATGGTGTGGCGAAAAAAAAAAGGCACGCATTACGCCTGTTTTAATTCACTTAATTTGCAATACCTTGAAAAAGAAACAGTCGGTTTGATAGAGGCTAGTGCTATAGGATATTTACATGCGGAAGGGCCCAGGCCTGCAACTCGGCGGCTGCGAGGCCAAAACCACCTTATGAGTAACACGCCGAGTAACAACACGCTGAAATCGGTCTATATCCGACAACACAAGATTCAAAATGTCGGCTCGAGAACGTTGCCACCCTCGCCAAAGGGCAAGTCTCTGTACGCGGTCACAGCAGCAGGGCAAAACACTCTGCGACGCGAGGACCACAGCCGTTACGTGACAAGTATACAGCTGCTCGCAGAGAACTGCCATTCGCTACTCGGCAGTCCATGGCTAACATTTCAAGACAAAAATGTATGGTTAAGGCTCATTCATGCTAGGCCGAAACGACACAGATTTTGGTCTGCCGACTGTTGGCGACAGCGTGTTCCTTCCTTTAAACCGTTGGCTACAGCATTTTCCGTGCTGTAAACTGCTGTCGCCGACAGACGGCAAACCATAATGGCTGTTCTGTCGGCATGGCGTGAATGAGCCTTTAGAAAACATGAGTCTGCGGCAAAATACGCTCAAGCCGGGTTCCATAACTAGCGGCAAGTTAAAATCGTTCGCGCCGCACACAAGGACCGCTGCTATTCACAAGTCATCTTACCTGTGTGGTTCAGCCCTGGGGTGGTATTCTCCGACGATCACTTTCGGAAACATCTCGACTTTCGCGACATTCTGCGTAACCAGCGCCGGACCCATTGGCGTCTTCAAGTAGCAGCATTCTAGGCACTTGCCAGGCACGCTGTCTTAACACCGTGCCAAGAACGCCGTCGCCCATCCATGCCGACGAGTACGCTGTTGTTACGTGAAATCTCGCGAAAGCATCCACGAAAGTTATCGCCCGAGAATGCTGTCACGGGAGCCTTCCTGCTGTGCCGGAGTCGGATTGGTCTTACGGACACGTCCCTCGATGCGTATACATACATCGACGCCACCGGTCGCAGGCCGCCGAGATAAGGAAGATCTGTGAGCAGAGCCGCAGAGCCCGTGACGACGCCAACGCTGACTCATGGTGGCTCGCTCAGTTCTTATGAATTATAGCTAGTCACGCGGACGCGCGTAAGCGTGCATCACGCGACGTGCACGCAAGCCATAACCAGTGCAGCTTTCGGCAGCAGCCGTATTAGCATGTATTATAGCCGTACGCGAACGCACTGGTCACGGTGCGCACAACATGCAGGAGCATGTTTACACGCACGGCGCGCGACCAAAGGCGCATTCACCTTTTAGGCTCCGATTTTGTAGCGATGCCTTATGACTTATTCTATACTAGTCTTATCATCCACCGCTCACGGCCGGCTGATCCCGTTGATAACGCGAGCGGACCGTCGCTCTGACCACTGACAAAGCTCGATAAGCGCGAAAAGGCATTACTACCGGAAAGGCATCGCTACAACATACCGGCCCTGGACCTTACAGTACATGCAGTCTTGGTGCAATCTAGACTGGCTTGTGCTTGTGCTAGTGGACCCTTGGTATTAAAATTTGCGACACACAGAAGATGGCTGCAAGCTAGGCAGCAAAACTGACAATTCTCCCATCTCTAAGCGCTTACAGTCCTTCGTGCGAGCCAATATAGCTTTGAGAGATCTTTATTGTGTATAATAGTAAGGTTACAAATGGAGATTATACAAACATACAGAGGGAGGTCCCATAGTCAACAGACTGCACAGGGGACCTCCCGTTAGAAATGAGTAAGATATGTAAATACAAAGCAGCTATATGCAAACATACAAAACACCGTATTAAATGAGTCGCTAGCTAACATCGTAAAATATTTTAATTACACAAAGTAGTTATTAATAAAACGGTAATAATGAAATGATTACATTGAGTGCAAAAATTTACGGAGGCTTGATTTGAATGTGTAAAAATGAAAGATTATCTTAATATGACACGGTAATGAGTTCCAGAATTGTGTGGCTGAAAAACTGGTAGTAAATTTACCATAATTAGTTCTAGCACTTGGTAATAGATAGCTGTTGGTAGAAGCGAATCGGGTAGACGTGGAGTGAGGATACTGGCTGTTAGTAATTATCGGGAACGGGAGCTTTCCGTTAACAGATTTATGGACAAGTATTCCAAGTGAGTATTTGTTTAGTTTCTGGACCGATAAAATGCCATTAGAACTGAGCAATGGAGATGTTTCTGATGTGTAGCTGCTAGGCGTGATGATGCGAATTGCTTGATTTTAGGTATGCTGCAGTGGGGATAATTGAGCGGGATACGTGTTCCCCCACGATGATATGCAATAATTAATACACGTATGAATGAAAGCGTAGTAAAGAGAGATGAGTGTCTTCACATTAAAGAAATTGCGAACTTTAATTAATATTCTAATTCCATAAGCTGCCTTCTTGGTTAAGGATAAAACATGCTTATCAAATTTTAGGTGTTTATCTAATGTGACGCCAAGAAACCCTACACTGTCAGTAGGATAAAGTATGCTGGTAGCAAAGGTTAGCGATCGAGACCCCGAAATTAGCTTTTGCTTAGCTGAGAAAATGACGAAGCCAGATTTTGTAGTATTAATGTGTAATCTGTCTAGTCGGCACCAGGTTACAATGTTTGCCGCGTCGTGGTTAAGCTTGCACATTAATAAATCAAGGTTTTTGACCGCGTCCGCGGCGGGTGCCCAGACCCATTAAAATACGCCGGACGCAAATCTGATTGATTTGATAATAAAGTTTACGTTCTTCTTCTTCTTGTCTGAGGAGAAGATAGTAGTGTCGTCGGCGTCAAAGATACATTCAGATGACTATAGGCACTGTGAGAGATCATTAATATATATTAAAAAGCTCCGCACACTTTGCCTGATGCCGGACTCTATGAACGCCGGTGACCTGTGTCGAGGCTTCTCGTAAAACCAAGAGTGATTTCACGCAGTTCCAGTATGCAAGTGGAAATCAATTTGACACACCGTACTGAGTAAATAACCTAATGCTTTCAATATGGCTAAATAAACACTTGCGCACGCCGGGCTAAGATTCCCAGTGTGAGGCAACGTTAGCTTAACGAGAGTAAAATAATTTTATAAGCACAATACTTGGCTAACGTTGTCTGGCGACCCATAAGTTAGGCAAGACTTTACAAACTTTATTTTGTTTTACCCGGCATTGAAAACAACCAAAAATACAAGCGTACCCTTTCTTTCGCAGACATGCATAAAGGGGGTCTGCAGGAGGCAGCACCCGTGGCCTTGAATCGCAGCATTCAAGACAACATGGAGCCAGGACACGAGTACACGAAGAGAGACGAAATCCATACCTCAAGAGATGTTTGCGTTTATGTCCTTTTCTTGTACTAATTTTAACTGTGAAAACGCACAGATGCTGCAGCACCATAACTGCTTCATCTCAGCATTTGTAACTTTCGTGCTAAAACACGTCAATAAAACCAAATTAAAGCAAAAACAGAAACATTACTGCGGGCCACCTCTTATAGAAACTGTGACGGGGATCAACCGTTCTACTTGAGAGACACCATGGGGAAGGGATAGAAAAAAATTGGCTGCACTAAGTTTTGATATGTTGAGGTTTCTCCTTGTTTGCCGCTCAACAGTGGGCATGAAGGAAGGAAAGAAGAAGATAGAATTACCAAACCAAACTGAAGCGAAGAACATACGGCCCAGCATGTGATAATGTCGCGGTAGGTTTTAATTTCTTTTGAATGGACAACGTGGGCAGTAGCAACGTGCAGCTGCCGCATTCTGACGTTGGAACGAAGACGTAGACGTATGTGTTGCAATAAACCACCGCAGTAGCACAATTAAGCAAGTCGGGATAAAATGTGCACATAGTGGTTTTATTGCGATAGCAATTAAATGGACACTCCAGGCGCATTTCTGCCGTCGCCGTGGTCGTCGCCGTTAGGTTCCGTATAAAGTCTAAGGGCGATAAAATCACCGCCGCGCGCCGTATGCTCTATGTGCGAGTGAAAAAGTGCGAGGGTGAGCCGGTGATCGCGGCTCAATCTCGCGCACACGAGAGAGGGAAGCGGGAAGGAAGCGTGCCGTCTTCCGTTGCGCGCAAAGCTCTGGGGAGGGACGGATAGGAGGGGAGGGGCGTTCTACTCCTGGCGGCCCTGGCGGCCGCGCAGATGGCTTTCAAGATACAGCGGCCAGGGCGGGTGCGCGCGATCGGCCGGGCCGCCCGGAGTAGAACATCCCCCCCCCCTTCCCTACCCTCACCCCGGAGCGTGCACGCGACAGAAGAAGACACGCTTCCTTCTTGCTTCCGTTCCTTGCGTGCGCGAGACTGAGCCGCGATCGACGGCTCACCCTCGCACGCTTTCACTCGCCCATATGGCATACGACACGCGGCGACGATTGTATCGCTCTTAGACTTTATACGGAACCTCACGGCGACGGCAGAAATGTACCTGGAGTGTCCATATAATTGCTATCGCAATAACAACTCAAAAGCCACGCTAGCTCCAGGATCACACGAAGACGAACAATGCAGGCGCTTGTGTTGTAGCACATGCGTAGCACAGCGCCTGCGTTGCTTGGATTTCCGTGGTCCTATTGCTAGCGCTATTTTGAGTCTTGATGCACAACCTATGTGTTCGCACACGTGGACCATGTCATGAAACTATTCGAGCATTACTGGCACAAACTTTTATTCAAGCATGTTGTTCCCGCTACTGTACGCAACTGAAACTGCCGTAATAGATTTTTACTACGCATGCTTCGATTTTACAGCGAAGCTATCTATGGCTAGGATCCGTGATTTCATAGCGTCCGCGCGAAAAACTCCCCACTAAAAAGTGGGAGTGACAAAGCCAACAACAGAAGCAAACGCATATCGCCGCTCGCGTCGGAGCTCGGTTTAACGGCCACCTGTGTCTAAAACGATGCATCCCTGTGAATGTATGACATAGTGCGTGATGCAGTGTGCGCCTAATAAGGCGACCAAGGGGAAAGGGTTGGCGCCCCTCGGCACAGCCGCGCGGACGCGCTCGTGTCACTTCTCACGCGTTCGTCGTCGTCTTCTTCCACAGCTGGCGCCGTTGGCTCTCCTCAATCCAACGGAGAACTTCTATTCTGTCGTCGTAATGGGGAGGCCGAGTTAACGGGGGTATGAGCCATTGCTTAAGGGGGTATGCCCGTCTTACGTGACGGACAGATTTCATAACAGAGGCGATACGCGAATGTGTGTGCGTACTAATTATCGTAGCGATAACCATCGATCAGGACAGTAAATATGTTCGTACCTGTGTTCAAAATTCTGTGTCACTTCTGTGTCGTGCGCTAAACAGCTTCGCTGGTCATCCACCATGGTTCATGAACTTTTTTCTTTAATGGGAGAAAGCCTCTATACTTCTGGAAATTATTCAACGGACTGTTTCGCGCTTATTTCCTTCGGGTTGCATTATTGTGCTTTACGCCGATCATCTGCAGTGTATCTTGTATAAATGCGAAGCATTCTTTTCCGTGTGCAGCTCATTTTATGCAGGTGAACAGGCGGGGTATCTCGCCGTTTTCGTGAGCCGGTCCCGGTGGAAGTGCAGTGTAAAGTTATGTGCCACAGGGGCAAATATATATGAGCACTGGGGCTACTGAGTATGTGGCACTGGGTATATGTGCACTGAGGCTTAGTTAATTTTTTTTTGTCTTGCATTATGTTATCATAAACATTTTTTCATACTTATAAGTATAAATTACAGCGTATAATCTCTATATAACCGCTTCCTACAGTACATTTACATTATTCAAACTGTTATCTATAAACAATGAATTATTATAGACATCAACTTGTGATGGAAGCACAGGAGAAAAAGTTCTCACAGAGTTCAAGCCTGCACCGAAAGCTTTCCTGCATTATGTCGACGACTGCTTTAGTATTCTGCACAAAGACGACGTCGACCGGTTGCTACAAAGCCTCAACGCCATACAACCGGCCGTACAATTCATTCTGGAACGCAAATAAAACAGCAAGCTGCATTTCCTCTACGTACTCGTACGTCGTTCCAACGGCGGCCTATCCTTCTCCGTTTATCGGAAAATGACCCGTACCGGTCGCTAACTCCACTTTGCGTCCTGCCACCCGACCGAGCACAAGACTTCTGTCGTGTCATCTTTGATTCATCGGGCCACCCGCTTATGCTCCAGCGAAGACGAACTCCAAAGAGAACTTCTTATGGTACGCCAAGAGCTGTCCTAGAATTTTTTCGGTCGAAAGTGCAAGTTTTTTCTTTAATTCCCACTACATGGATGTACATGAGGGTGACGTAGAAATTTGTTGATATGAATATATAAACCGATGGTGGAAGGAGTTGGGAATGTCTGAATATGCAGAAGTCGCTATGTACGAGTGAGCACGCCATTTAGCAACTAGTGATTCGTCACATGGCGTGAATACGTACGAGTGTCTTAGAAGGATCCAAATCAATAGTGTATCGCCGCGAATAAAAACGCCAAGTTCAGATGACGACGCCAGGTTCGTCCAAAGGAGAGGACTGAAGTGCACTCGTATATAGTCAGTCGCACTATGTGAGTGCACTTACGCGGAAGCAAACGCCTGGGCCGCTATTTTGTAGCGATGCCTTTAAAGTAATAATGACTTTTCGCGCTTATCATGCTTTGTCAGTGGTCAGAGCGACGGTCCGCTCACGATATCAACGTTGATAACGCGAGCGGACCGTCGCTCTGACCACTGACAAAGCGCGATAAGCGCGAAAAGGCATTATGACATTAAAGGCATCGCTACAAAATACCGGCCCTGGAAAGCTTTTGCGTCGATGAGTTCGTGTGAGTCGACAATTCCCACAGAAACACATTGTTGCTATGGTCGTCGTCTCAGAGCGCGCGCGCGTGTGTGTGTGTGTGTGTGTGTGTGTGTGTGTGTGTGTGTGTGTGTGTGTGTGTGTGTGTGTGTGTGTGTGTGTGTGTGCGTGCGTGCGTGTGCGTGTGCGCGTGCGCGTGCGTGTGTGTGTGTGTGTGTGTGTGTGTGTGTGTGTGTGTGTGTGTGTGTGTGTGCGTGTGCGTGTGCGTGTGCGCGTGCGTGTGTGTGTGTGTGTGTGTGTGTGTGTGTGTGTGTGTGTGTGTGTGTGTGTGTGTGTGTGTGTGTGTGTGTGTGTGTGTGTGTGTGTGTGTGCACGCGTGCACGCGTGCACGCGCTTTTTAGCGCTGATGCCAGCTCAATAATTAAGGTTAACACCATCGGGAATGAGGGAGAGGCGCGCCTTGGCTGGGGCCGCAACGTTCTGCTCCTACAGGGGCCGACCAATTTATTGCTTCCTTCGGATCGACGCAGCCCGCAGGCATAAATAGGCCGCAAAAAAAACTAATAGGCAATGACCACACCCGTTAACCCCGATCCTTCGCCATCTGCCTCATCGAAACCTCCTCGCCCTTTACGCTGTCTTTGAACAGCAAGAACACTGGCATAGCTTGAACAATCGTCATGCGTCATTTATAGCTTATCCCACCACTTCAACCGACAAGGTAGCTCGACAAAAGTGGAAGCCAAGACCGCGTAATTGAATAATTAACAAAAGATAACTAATTATGTTCTAACTAATTAATTTACAGCACATATTGTGATTTTTACATTTTAGCCTGGGAGTTCGCAAGGTAGATCTAATTGGAACGAATTCTGTGGATGACATCATTTCCGAGATATGCGCCATCAAACTTGGTGTAAAAATGCACTGTCATTCCATTTACTTTTGAACAAAACGCCGTTTTATGCAATGAAGCACAAAAGTAACTGGACGGCCAATGTATTTCTTCGCAAAGTTCGGGAATTAGTATCTCGAAACTGGTGGCATCCTGAGGATTCATTCCGTTTGGTTCTACCTTGCGAACTCGAAAGCTACGATTTATAAACGTCAATGTGTGCTGTAAAGTAATCAGTTAAACATAATTAGTGATTTTTCGTTAATTACTCAATTACGCATTTCTGTTTCTCGCCTGGATAATGTTCACCTGTTTGGGCAATCCAGGTCAAGGATTATAATTGCGCTATCGGCCACAGATGATCTTTAAAAACTACAGAAAGTCTTCGCAGAAACACATGGTGTATATTCACATATAAGGTGTGTCTTCATACTCTGAACTTGCATCCCGAGATGCCACTCACACTGGAGAACATCGAAAGTTCAAAAAAATTTACTCGCCATCCCTGACCTACGAAAGTAGATGTCCAGCGAAGCTGTTGAAAAACACCGCTACAACTGCTGAGGGGGTTATGCAATGCTATATGACTTTAGAGTAATGATAGTAATGCTATTTTAGAGTCCTTTAAACTCCTTCCCCCGTGTAGCGTAGCAAACCGGACGTGCTTCTGGTTAACCTCCCTGCCTTTCCTTCTTTTTCCTCCTCCTCCCCCTAGAGTAATGGTAGTAATGGTAATTTTGACAGCACACTGCCACCCATAGCGGTGCTGCAACAACATTGAAATCAGGTGATAGGCTGGTTATTTTCTATACGAAAGGCTAGGGACGTCACTCCGCACGTCGCAAGCTGCCGTCGCCACGGCAGCTTGAACAGTAATCTTTACCCGGAAACGTATGCGGTAAATGTGCTTCGCATTGCATGTAGGGTCAGGAGCGCCTTAACAATTATGTGGTTCGGATGCTTGTTTTGAGCTTGTTCTTTATTGAAACGTATGCTGTTCTGTATGTTGTATGTGATTCCAAAGAGTGTATGTACTGTTCGCTTCGCTTTGCTGAGTGTTTGTAGCCTCTGCCATACGGGGGTATGAGCCATTGCATTTGGTGTATGAGCCATTGCTGATGTTAGTTTTCTGTCGCCGTTACGTCATAAAGAAATCCCGGGATCCTAGTCAGACAGTTTCGCTGTAAGACACATTCTGCTTCATTTCGACTTGGCGTATGTTTTCACCTCGACAACACTTTGCTCTGTCACTTCAATACTGCAGGCACTCTGGAGCACTTGTTGGCCATGATACTTTCGTTGGTCTGCACAAGCACGACAGTGTACGTGATGACGGAACTCACAATCTGCAAAACAACAGCAATACTTAATTGTGAGCATGTTTGTATTCCTGTTCATGCCTTGTATTCATGCATCCGTCAGCACCGCAGCCGCCATGCATATAGGGTTCAGCATACGCAGCGAAGTATATGATGTTATCTCGCTGCACGTGTATCCAGGCACCCGATGCTAATGAATGCCTGGTGCATTCCGTTAAGCTTAGTGCTGAAGATTTAGATGGCTCTTGTTGGGTTCCAGATTATCAGCTTCTATTTAATTCTTCGTAGGTACACTGATGGTTATCGTTGCAAAGTTTCATGGTTACGTAAATATAAGTGCTGCCTCTAAATGATTGCCTGAGAGCGTAGGAAATTTGTGAAGCGGGTTCTCATTGCAAACTCTCAGGAACTCTCATTGCGAAGCAGCCAGCTTCTATAGAAAAAAATTGCATGGATCCATGCATGAAGTCACAGTTCCTGAGGCATGTCGCAAGTATAATACGCTAGCTACCAGTGTTAAACATTCCCAACGCGAGTCACATATTTAGCACTCTAGTTTACGTACAAACAGCGCAATAACTGGCTCAAGGTAACCACTATTTGGCTCTTCTTATAGATGCTTCTAGGCAAGATAACACCAATTTCCGCAACTAACCCCAGAGCATAAGCATGCAAGTGTTTCTGGAACATTCGAAGCAGATGAATAAAAAAATTTAGCAACTTACTGTTACAATCAATGGCAGATTGATGACGAACATACCGCAGCCAGTCAAAGAGCCCTGAAGGTCTTCTACAGTTAATATCAGTATATGCAACTGAAAAAATAAAGCAACTGCAGTTACAAAAATCTGCATGCAAGTGAGGAATACGAACAATATCTTTAATGGCGTTATGCAACCGCAGTGCGCCGCTTATTTCGTGCACGTACCCTGTGCGTTGCAGCATCTGAAAGTGTTTCAAACTTTGACGCTTGAATGATGCTGTGGATTCGGGAAGCCTGCAACAATTACAACTTATTAGCTCCAGTAAAACTGTGCAACAGTGTAATACGCCCTTAACCACTCACAACAAGCTGGTATCGCTGAAAACAAAGGTTTAAAGGTATTTTCAATTCAAGGCTGACAATACCTCGAGCCAATATCTATCCCATGTAGCTCAGAGAAACATGGTGAGAGCGCAACCGAGTGCGAATAATTTCTTTGCGTTTCTTCATCACAGTCTCTTCTAATGATCCGTATTCCCTACTGTGCAATGATATCCGGTCAGTCTTGGTAAGTTTTCTTTTTTTATTGCGATAGCAATTATATGGACACTCCAAGCTGATTTCTGCTGTCGCCGTCGCCGTGAGGTTCCGTATAAAGTCCAAGGGCGATAAAATCGTCGTCGCGAGCCGTATACTGTATGTGCGAGTGAAAGCGCGCGAGGGACGCGCGCTTTCACGGAGAGCGAACGCACGGCGGAGAGCAAACGCGGCTTCCGTCACGCGAAAGGCCGTGGGGGGATGGGAGCGAGGGAGGGGAGGCGACGTTTAGCTGCGGCACCAAATGCGTATCATGCGACCGGGTGCAAGGGCAACTGGCGACTCAATCTTGCACGCGAAAGGAGGAAAGCGGGAAGGCAGCGCGGGAGGGAGGGGTGTGGCTTCTACCCTGCCAGCAACTGCGTACTTGTACTTTGCGCGGCTGCGGGTGGTCGCGCGCACCGTATCTTGAAAGCGATCTCCACACGGCTCTCACCTTTGTATGCGCTGTGCTTTCGCCGCTCAGTTTCCGCTGAAGCGATAGACCGCACGAACCTTCGCTCGCTGCTGCTGTCGCGCTTGCTCGCGCCAGAGTTTTGGCAGCGGTTGTCTGCAGTCATTGAGTGTGATCTATTATGTTTGCTTGTGTGCGCTGGCATGATGCTTGTTAATTCAGTTAGTAAGCGAATGGGTCCAAGTTTATACAGCCGATAAAACGACTATCCTTACTCCGTATAGCTCTCTACTAATTTGCTATCGCAATTGATGCTTCGTCTTTGGGCGAAACTGCGGCATTTTCAGACGAAGTCGCCAGGTTCTGATCCCCAAACAATCCCTATTGAGCGAAATTTGCTAAGCGATGATCATGATTATAATACTATATATAATTAGATATTTTCTGTTAGTTTTATACGTCCCTAGACATTTTTTAATTACAGCTTTAAATTACTCACTGCAGTGACGGTGTCAACGGTCAGACTGTAAAAAGGGGATAAGATCAAACCTTGATTTTCGAGAACAGTATTAGATCTCAACCTTCTGCATCGACTAAAAAGCAATCATAATGCACCCAGATAGCTCATTACTAGGCTGTTCGCTATGTCCTTAGAAGTGGCCACAAATGTAGGCGCATATATCACTCTCAAAAAATGATCGAGGCGATGCATTCAACTTAGTCAACGTTCCTCGATCAATTTAACTCCGACTATTTATTCGCTATAGGTCTCACCAGAGCCCCAAAAAGGCAATGTTGTCCTTAAGGTGACTAAAAAATTCAGAGCCCTTCCACTACTGTGAAGATGGAAGCCAGCGAAGCTGTGACCCACGTGAACATAAGGAATGTACCTGTTCTTTGTATTTTAAGTGTAGGAAAAGTAAAGGAAAAAGAAATGAAAGTGGTCGAAAAAAGAAGTTGCTGCGGGCGGTAAGCCGAACCACGCATTAGGTGTGCGGCGCTTTACCTTTAACACCGCTGCCACCAGCCTCCCGTCAACTTTCTTGAGTATTTATGCATGTGTACAAGATGAGCCATGAGAGTGTTAGCCAGCGCCACTTAGAACCATGGTCGCAACCGCAGGTATCTCGTAGTACGTGAACTTGGAAGCAGGCAGCTGGCTAATAAAGCCTTGTAGGCTATTTCATGGAACCAAAGCTGCCGAATTCAACGCCTTTATGCAAAAAGAGAGAAGAGCAAGGAGAACTGAAGGCTTGAATTTTTTTGTCAATTAAGTTTGGTGACATGTCTCAGTCCACAAACGAGACACCACTAAGGCCATTGTAATTTCCCACCTAAATTACCAAACTAAAGCCATCTACAGCTAAACATGAAATTAGTCAACAGTATTCACGCTGACAAGCTTTTGGACGTCATTCAAAAGAGAATTTCACGAGGCCCATTCAGGCCGAATCTACAATTACATCTTACCATCTGTGCTGTCTCCTTGCACTTATCATGTATCGCTCGAAGATTGGCGTAAACACTCGTAACATTACAGTCGTAAAATTGACTAACTACTGCATTCATTTTTTGTTCTACAAAAGCACAGCATTGAGATTAAAAACAACGCGCGTCATAGACTTTAAGATTTTAGCTAAAAAAATCCCAGAATTTCGCTTCACGGAAGTTCCTGGCCTTACCTCGTGAGTCATGCGGCTAGCGGCAGCCGTAGAGAAGAAGATGCCCGCGGCCATCATAGCGACGTACGACCAGTTGGATGCATACTCAGCGACGCCTGCGTTGGAGGTGGCCGTGTTGTACAGCATGGCGCAGAGGAAGAACACGCTGCCGCAGTAGTACCACAGCGCCTGGCCACCAACGAAGGCGTTGACCTTGCGCAACAGTTTCTGCAGCTCGACCAGGTTGAGACGCACGCTCTCCGATGACAAACCCTTCGATTCAGCACGAGATTCGTTCGCCATTTCAGACTCGAGTCGATCGCCCAAGGCGGCGAAGTACTCGCGGAAGAGACTCGAAAAGTAAACAATCTGCCAAAAGACCATGTTGTACCAAGTCGAGACGAGAAAGCAGCTAGCGATGTACCACGGCACGAAGAGTCTCTTGACGTGGTCGTCGTAGCCTCGGAGCAGGTAGAAGGCCACCTTTATCTGACCTCTGCGACCCACGACATACTTGAAGGCGTCTATCAGTGTGTAAAGAAGACATAGTAGGGTGACCTTCCTGAGACGTCGACGCAGCGCTTTCCATGTCTAGGTGGAGGCTTGGTTCTAGCTTGGCCGCCGTGACGACTATGTCGGCAAGCTGCGTCCTCCTGAGCAGCAGGTTGCAAAAGTTGAGAATGACTTGACCGTATATAACGAAATAGAGGCCGCTGCGAGTGATGAAGGTGATCTGGCCAGGTGCGCCCATCAAGCCAAAGCACGGTGGCTACGTAGACGAGCCCAACGCAGGAGCACAAAGCGATGCAGATGGCGGAGTAGGCAAGCCCGAATGGCGCCCAAATCAGCCAATAGAACCTAGACTTTTCGCAATCTCTTCTTTCGCAGACGCCCTTGACAAAGGGGCAACCAGCTATCTTGGATACGAACATCATGACGCGGAGACCATAACAAACGGCGGTCGATGCGTTGTCCATTTTTCCTTGTTTGCGGGAATGCGCCACAAAGTGGAATGATTTATACAACTGATAAGTTCATGTGACCCTAAACGTATGTTGGGTCAGAGCAACGGAGATAAAAAAATCATACAGAAGTTAGTCTGATCTGAATAACGAGGATAATGTCAACCTATACTTGGCAATTTGTAAAGTCGAAAGAACACGTCAACGCAAAACGTAGCCAATCCGATAAGTCACAGATATATATCTACTATAGCACAGAAAAGCAGCGAATACCTGAATTAAAGCGCTGTCAAACATAGATAAAGACTTAAGATGAAGATGACGAGCACTGTCGTTACATATGAAGCTAGAAACCGCTTCGTACGTTGTTGTTCGCTCCTCGTCAACGCCCATCAAGCGCAAGCAACCTTGAAACACCGCATAGTCCACAGTGATGTGTATGACACCCGAAATGGCGTGACTCACTCTCAAAATGCGAACTCTGGCGAATGCAGTCGAGAACTAAACGATGCCAAACGCTATTGTGCGGCTATGATCGCGCCAATACTCGTAGCTCCCAGGCGTGCAAGCAATGTCTTGCAGGATCAGGGCATTTAGCAGCCTTTCGGCTCATTGACGCAGTAGGGCCGGCTTGACCAATGAGGACCGAGAAGTACGCGGCGGCCGTATCGCAATTGTCACGGCGTTGTCGATCGCTGTCAACACATTGTAAATGTTGTACACGCCCTCGAATGAATGCTCGAGTATTGTTTAGGCGTATTCAAGGTACATGAATGGATGTTCGACGTGAATGCCGGTCGCCGGGAGTGTGATCCGATCGTTAAACCATTGTTATTCCCGTTGCTGACTCTGTGCGAGCATCAAAAGGACTTCACTGCTTATTTCTTAGGGCCCATTGAGCCTTACTAAACTCTTTTTTTTTTTTATGTATCTAGCATTTGTAGCGGCTACGTCCATATGCCAACAGTTTCTGAGCACTGATCGTTTCGTTCGGCTCGAATCGCAAGAAGCATGCAAAATGTTTCTTTTTTCTTCCTTCGGCGAACAGGCCTAACAAACATGCTTTTCTGATATTTTTATTGCCATGGATGCTCTGAAGAACCAACTATACCTTGAGGGAATTAACATTTTCTTACAGTGTGTACACTCCAGAGAAAATAAAAAGAAAGCTTCCTTGCTCTTCCTTGTTGCTGTCGCTGTTTGTTTCTTTGTTTGCTGATGCATCGAACTTGTGATAGAGTTTCTCAATTTGGCATTCATTGCCAATGCAGAGTCAGATTTCGATACTGTGACGGAACAGCCCGCAAAACGACAATTACGTGCAGTGTCAGGGTCTTCAGCAGCTCAGAATCCTAAAGGCTTCCCGTGTTCTAAGACGCATTACTAAAATCCATAACGGGTTCGTGTAGGAAGCTGGCCTAAGAAGTGTGCAACTAGCCCGCATTTCTCGTCGCCTGACATACTTTCCGAGTTTTTTAAGGGCTACATCTTCAACCGCTTCTCAGTCACTCAGCCACAGGAGGAAGCTGAACACTTGTGTCAACTTTTCACACTTTCGGTGCGCATCGTCTTGTGAGTGATGAGGACTACCAACTCCACTGCCATACTTTTGCCAAACCTAAAAGACAACGAAATAAGGAAGTATTTTTATCCCCTTATTCGCAGGAGGGTGAAAAGGAAATCGATACCGTATGCCACAAAAGCTCTCGGGCGTAGACGCACAGAGAGACATCGATGCATGCAGGTGCTGTTAAGACGGATGGCCTACAGCCGTGTAAGCAGCGCAAGTCGTGGAGGGTTGGACACCTCCTGCTACCAAGATGAATAGGGAACGGGTATGCGGTCGGGAACTAGTGTTTCTATAAACTACAGCGCAATCAGCGTGAACTCAGAAGCACTTGAAGCAATCTTACGACAGCGCACGACGTCTTGTGGGATGCTTGGAAGGGTACTAGGTGCATTACACAAGAGGCTAGGTTAAGCGTCGTCGACTGCAAACGGTGGTTTTAGTTGAAGATATAATATGCGCAGTTTTATTATTGAAACGCGAGAGAGCAGGTCTCGAAGCCTATCGCGGTGAAGCAAAAGAGTCCATCTGCAAGTGACAGGTAAGGGGCTCTTGGTCGGAGTAATCAGGTGGCTTTGTGCTAACAAGAACGTAGCCCTAATAAAACGAGTTCAAATAAGCAACCACCATTTCTTAAATAGAGCCCTAAACAAGCTGAACGTGTTGTTTGAAGAATTCGTTAGAAAGTATGCCTATTTCCAGCTAGAAATAATGCTTTTACCCTAGCTTTCGAAGAAACTTTGAAGAGATACTAAACTTTCCGAGATACTGCCAGTATTTACTCATAATCATTTATTGCAGGGCTGCTTTGCTTTGCCTTGCCTTACGCGGGAGCACAATACACGCACGGAAAATCATGCCAGTATGTTTACCGAGTGCCTGTGAAGTATATGTAACCAAAACCTTCAATATTATTACGCGAATGCCAATCTCTTAGATGCCGAAAGCCTCCCGATAGCATGGAACGACAAACTGAGCGAGGTTTAGGACACACGTGGACAGCACACACCAGAGCGAACGACCCTCTAATAAGTTGTTCTTTCATTACGTTAAACCCTCTTTTCATTGCGAAGCGATATCATGGCTGGATTCCTGATAAGAACGGCGTTGACGATGTCGCTTCTGCAGGACACATCCCATTTTCTTTCGGAGCAATATCGTACGAAAGGTCTCTATGACTTGAGTAGCCTTGAAACTGTTCTTTCATTATCACTCACCTCCTCTTGTTTCGGAATAGCATAATGCCTGGGACCTTTGTGCCTCTAGAAGCAGTTATTCCATTCGATCACACCCTTTTTTTTTTTTCACAGCGATAACTCCAACCCTGCTGAACAGCCGCGATCTCTGCGATGCAAAACAATGCAGTCGTACGGACACTGTATGAGACATAACGAAAATTTGAAAGAAAAGTTAGAAGAGCATCCGTGTTTACTCAAAATGGAGCTTCTCATGTGAGGCATTCATAGTGGGCTATACATATTCCAATCTCTCTTCCACTTACCCATTTTTCCCAAACGGCCTCGAGTCATTATTTAAATATCCTATTCCATGTCTCTGTCTCTATATGTCTAACAGCCCGTCTCCAAGTTTCGTTACAGAAATGTGGCCATGCAAGTCCACGGTGGTTCCTCTGGTACACAAGCGCCCCGTGCCAGTGACAGTTTCTGCGGTCCTCCCTGGAAGCAAATTGCACCTGCAGGAGTCCTTGTTGCAGGCCACCTGTCACCCATTCTACGCCGGTTTTCGCCTTATCGCTCGCGTGCAACGCCTGATGGGGTGCTGCTTTCTGGAGAACCTCCGCTCCGACCGCTACGAAGATGTGACAGCCCGGAGGTTCAGCCTGTACCTCCTCTACCCACTTTGCGTATGGATCTACCTTCTCTGTAAGACTGTTATGCTCTAAAACATTCTGCAACCTTAATGGTGCTGCTTTTTCTCATGGCTAACATCCTTATGCTTAAGCTCATAAATACTATTGTTGTGCATAGCAGCGAGCTCGAACTATACCTGTGGTGAGAGAACTGTGTATTTATTCTATACACCACCGGCGGTGCATCGATATATCTGATACGAGAGTTTGCGACCGATAGTTATTAAAAATTATTTCACGTCCTTTTGCGCCTTATGTTGCAGCAATCATCATGTTTACATGCCGCAAGACGTCGCCCCAAAGAAAACTTCTCTTGCCCCCATCCACAAATGTGAGGGTGTTAGCCGCGATACAAAACAAGCGCCATTCATACAACCATAAAGGCGTGAAATAGTTTAGTGTGTACGTTTTTCATGCACAGGTTTTCCTAATGCGTTAACATTTTTAGAGTGCTTCCAGGACTTTCCGGTGGCTACCTATCCGTCTGTCTATCTATATATCTATGTTTGTATCTAACCATTTTCCCGTCAACCTGGCTCACTGTCTAGTCCATGGTCGAATAGTTACAGTATCGGGCTGCTGTGCGGTGGGAACTGGGCTCAAAGCCAACCGTCGGACCAACTTTGGTCTCTGAGTATGTGGCAATGTATACACATGTGCCGCTATCCAACGAACCTCTTTCCCGCCGACAAGTGTCACTGTAGATGCGCGTCTGGGTGTGTGCAGCTTTTCAATGAAACTCTTTGAGGCCGACTTGGAGCACCGGGTAATTTCCACTCGGTCTGTGCGGGCCTTCATTGAACTTATTTGATGCCATATTGGGTAGCTCGGTATGTGCCAGTAGGTGGGTGCGGCTCTCTACAATGACCACATCCTTTAAATTTCTCTGATGTTGGGCGCAATCAAACTCGCTTCACACAGCTTCGTTAAGGACAGCAACCCAGCCATTTAGCAGGCAGCGCCAGAATATAGCCAGGGTATGTGCCGCTCTTGAGTGAACGTCTCGCCAACTTGGGTCACTCAGTATGTGCCTCTGGTAGTGCGACAAGCGAGGGAACAATTCTCAACGCTCGTACGCACCAGCGCGTGCACGCTTCTCATCTTGGAGGCAACACGCGGACACTTAATGGCGCAGCGCGGGAGTCAGCTACTCTACCACTGAGCCACGCCAACGTTTTTCTTTTTTTTTTTTTTTTACATGGAAGCAGAATCTTCAGCAAAGCAAGAAAAAACAAAGCACTACAGAAATTTGAGGTGGCTGAAAACACATTCAAAACGCAGGCAAGCATGCGCAAGCGTCCAATAAAGGCGTCCAAACCGGCGCTGTTTTCTGTGAAGCGTACACGCTACGAACGTACGCAGCAGATTCCCGAAAATACGACCGAGTGCTTCGCGGTGGTTGAGCATGCCTGTCACACGTTCTACTAGCTGCGCCAAAGGGAATGTAGGCCAAGTACCATGAACATATCCTATAGAAGTCTCGCACGCTTTAATTGCGCGTTGTGTTGAATTCTGTGAGTAGTTTTCAGACTCGAAAAGCGCTTGAAACGGACGCACGACCTTTTGCGCTACCGCCTGCATCGTCGGGCATGGAAAGCGAGCGCTCTCTGTTTCGACAAACCGCGTCGAAAGCAGGGAGACCTGACGATTACGCTGAGCAGCGCGCGGTCCCGAAACGAGGTAGCCGCTGTTATTGTTGCTTGGAAAATTGTCATGAACATGAGGGTCGTAATCTTGATGAGTGGTTCTATCGGTTCCCCAGAAAGCCTTATGAATCGGAGCGACTGGAGCGCTGGATACATGCTGTTCGACACGTGAAGTATACGCAACAGAAACGCTGTCTGCTACGTATACATGTAGGGTATTTACAACTTATACACGTAGGATAAGCAACACGGCTCGTTCCCCTGCCGAGCACTCCGAACGAATTAATGAGGTTAACCAGGCAAGGTTAGCAAAGGGCTCCGTCAAGGCCAGCCAATACCAACCCAAAGTAGTTTCGGAGCGCGCAGCCAACACGGGGCAGATTGCAGAACCACGGCTGTCAGCATGCGAATTTGCGAACTGGTACCACGCATATACACAATTTGAAGAATTTTGTGGAGACAAATGTTGAAAATTACGCGCAACTGCCGTGCATGCTCCAAAAGTGCTTGCGCGATTGACTGTGCTGCAGAAACGGCATAGAACCACTGCGGCCCGAATTCGGGCCGCCGATGGCCGCGGCCAGCAGTCGACGGTGGACCTTTCATGATTCCGTTTCGTCGTTTATTGCAGATAATTTGGGTTTCTTAAGAGCAATCTCTTCGTCTATCATTGCCGCTAATCGCGCGAACATGCCTCATAGAACTTTCTTGTATTTAAATGTCGTATGACTTGCTAGTAGCAGCGCGCTGAAATAGCCCCTGCGATATCCTGCACGTCGTAAACGTACAGGGCGTTGAACAAATTCCTGTCTTTTGGAAAAGCGCTTGGCCTGAAGAATTCTTACACGCCTGAAATTTGCCGAAATCCAAACCGCAGCAACAGTGAAAGCGGCGGCTCCATTGCGCGCGTGAGCTTTCAGCAGCCTACGGCCACCTGTCGGCCTACTCGAAACCAACAAACTCGCCGTAGGGGGCGCTGTTTCGCGGTGCTTTTGCAGCGCCGCCTGGGCAGCGAGTCTTTCCACTCTAGGCGAATTTCTGCCATCGTCGTTGTCGTCGCCGTGAGGTTCCGGATAAAGTCCACGGGCGATAAAATCGTCGCCGCGCGCCGTACGCTGTATGTTCGAGTGAAAGCATGCGACGGTGAGCCGGCAATCGCTTTGCTGCTGCCGCGCTCTCTCGCCAGGCCGAAAGGATCCGAAGGGAATGTGGGCAGGTGGAGGGGCCGCGCTTTACTGCGGCCGCGCGCTCCTGCCGTGCCAGAGGTCTCCGAGGGGAGGGGGGACGCATTCTGCGCCGCGAGCGCCCACCCGCGCGGCTGTATCTTGGAGGCCATCTGCGATGGAGGCAGAGTCCCCAATTCCTGTGTTTTCCTGGCTAAGATCGCGTTGATGCGAGAACCGGCAAGAAGCTCAATTCGCTCGCTGCTGCTGCTGCTGCGCTGCTGCACTTGCTAGCTGGTACCGGGAAAATGCCCTGTAAACGCGTCCTAGCGCACGAGGAGACACGCGATAGGACATGAGCGCCGCGTGGCGTCTATACGTACAAACTTTGCATTGCAGTTCCGTTATATTCTACCACGTGTTCCGACATGTAGCAACTGCATATAGCACTTGCACACATGTAGCCGAACCTGGTTAACTCAAGCAGGCTAGGGGACTATTTGTCACCACCCTGTTTCGAAGGGGTGCCAATAAACCATCATCATCATCACTATCATCAACAGCAGCGTACCGTGCCACGCGTCAAGGGGTGTGACATGTGCACCACGTAGTCTGGACACCTGCGTTTACTATTCGGTTCACGTTATGGCGCCTCCTCGCAAGGTACGAACCGCTGCTGAAGAAGCGAATCGTAGAGCTACGCGAGCGGCTGCAACCAGGCAACATCGGGCTCAGCAGACCGCTGTGCAGAGAGCAGCACCACCCCCGGTTCGCCGTCGACGCCGGGCGGACAGTTCAGATCGTTCTCGTGAAAACGTCGCGAAGAGTCTTCGCCGCGAAGACCCTGAAGTGCGTGGTGCATAAGAATGGAGCTCCCATGGAGCCGCTCCTCCAGCTTACGCTGTGACTGTGCTGCGTGTGCCGCGCAGTCCTCTGACTTCTTTTTTTCTGTTACTTGCGCAGTTGTGGCCATGGTGGTATTGGTGGACAACCAGCAGCACAAGCATCGCACTCGGGACACAGAACAGTTGAACAAATTCATCTTGATCGCCTCCGTGGCGGCGTTGAACTTGGAGGCGGCGCTCAACACCATGCTGCTCATGTTCCATGCTCCCGTCCTGGTCGAGCTACTGCGCATGTGCACCCTCATCGAGCTGCAAATCAACGTGCCGACATACAAACAGCGAGAGGCTGTGCGAACCGCCTGGAATATTATCGCCTTTCAGGTAACGCCACTGACGCCATCTGGGTTAGGGTTGCACTCATGCTGACTTTGCGAGACTGTCTTGAACTTTATCAAAAAAGGCAATGCAGTTTTGTCCAATGTACGGTGCAGTACGCCCATAAGTAAACCGCTGTAATGAATCTTGGCCAGTAAAGAATACCAATTTGCCTCAATCCCCTAGCTCTAATAGACACAGTAGTCATTGAAACTGCTCGTACGTGGCGGCGCTGTTCTCCACGGCTTTCTGTCACATCGCCCTATCAGTCACTCCAATGACACTCAGTTCCATTCCGATAGTTCCTCGACAGTGCTTATTGCTAAAAATTACTAGCTTAATCTAATTGCTAGGGCACAAAAATTTTAGAAATGTGCCTTTTTAGTGCATGTTAATTTGATGGCAGTGCAAAATTATTTTACGCCCTGCCGTCAATGCAATACTGTTACAAGCCAGAACAAGCCGATGCATTCCGCACGCTCACCAGCTTGCTTAACTCATCCCATCTTGGCGCATTTTGACCCCACCGCGCATATACAGAAATTCGAACCGACGCCTGTGGACACAGCATCGGCGCTGTTCTCGCGCAGCGGCCACAAGGCCAAGACCGCGTCATCGCCTACGCCAGTCGCCTCCTTTCCCCTTCCGAGCGCAAGTTCTCGATGACTGAACGTGAATGCCTTGCTCTAGTTCGGACAGTCGCAAAATTTAGACCATACTTGTTTGGCCGCACCTTTTCGGTCATTCGGACCACCATGTGCTCTGTTGGCTCTCATCCCGACTGGACGACTTGGTCGCTGGGCGCTAAAGCTTCAATAATACAGCTTTGATGTCCTTTACAAGTCTGGCGCCATGCACCAGGACGCCGATTGCCTATCATGTCATCCCGTGGACCCTCCCGACTCCACCGCCCACGATTCCGACGCCTGCGACCTAGCCATCTCCGACTTTAGTGATATACACAATCAACAGCTCAGCGATACAAACCTGCACTCCATCGTCGATCTTCTACGCGCTATTCACTCCGACCCGTCCCTCCACCTGCTCGTGCTCCGTGATAACATTCTCTACCATTGCAATACCAACTCCGACGGTCCCTAGCTTCTGCTCGTAGTACCTATACGACCCTCCGTTTATACTCTCCTCCACCAGCTCCACGATACCCCAACAGCCGGACCCCTCCTAGTCTTCCGTACACACGCCCGCGTGCGGCGTCGGTTCTTCTGGCCAGGCCTTTACCGTTTCTGCACGCCGGTATGTTGCTGCTTGTGAGTCATTCCAGCGCCGCAATCGCCCGTCCTTGTTACCCGCGGGTCCACATCAGCCTATCGACATTCCAACTGTCCCGTTCTACCGCGTGGGCCTCGATCTTGTTGGACCATTCCCGACTTCTTTCACGGGGAACAAGTGGATTGCCGTAGCTACTGACTACACCACACGATATGCCGTCACCCGGGCACTGCCAACAAGCTGTACCACTGACGTCGCCGACTTTCTGCTTCACGATCTCATTCCACGACAACTGCTGACCGATCTCGCTGCCGTTCGTTTCTTTCAAAAGTCGTTGACGACATCCTTCTTTCGTGTTCCACACGTCACAAGCTAACCACAGCCTATCATCCGCAAACAAATGGACTTACCAAGCGTCTTAATCGCACGCTGACCACGATTCTCTCGATGTACGTTTCCGCAGATAATCGTGATTGGGACATCACTTTGCCTTATGTGACATTCGCTTACAACTCGCCCCGTCACGACACCACCGGCTTTTCTCCGTTCTACCTGTTGTTTGGACGCCACCCAACGCTGCCCTTTGAGACTCTTCTGCCATAAGCTGCCGACGCTCCTACAGCGTACGCCCGCGATGCTGCTAGGGCTCACACCGCTCGCCAGATTGCACGTGATCGTCTCTCTGCCTCGCAGATCTCCCAAAAGGCCCACTATGACAGCCACCACAGAACCGTTTACTTCTCTCCAGGCTCTTTGGTTCTTCTTTGGACGCCGTCCCGCCTGTCTTCGAAGCTTCTGTCTCGCTACTCTGGCCCCTACAAGGTTCTCCGCCAGATCAGTGAAGTCACCTACGAGATCGCTCCGGCGGATGTAGCTCGTCGTCGTCCCTACCTCCTAGTGATCCCGTTCACGTGACCCGTCTCAAGCCCTATTTCTCCGACAACGAACCTTCCCTTTCCTAAGCGCCGAGACGGCGCTCAAACCAGGGGGGACATATGTTACAAGCCAGTCCCGTACATTGGAGAAGGCGCCAGCAAGTGGAGGAAGACGACGATCGAAGGAGCGCTCGTGTGGCTGTTGTTCCGCCATCTCGGCTTCGCTCTGTATATATTCCATCAATACATTCTCCCTTCTGTTTTGCCTACTCTTATCCCCGTCACAATACCATAATACTTATTTCCCCCTGAAACCCCTTAAATAGGTGGCCGGTAGACATCATTCTGCTACTTCGGGAGCTTTATTTACTGCGGTAAGGTCTAAAAACATTCCTTTCCTTGTGTAAAACTTCCGTAGCGCAGGGAACCATCGCGCCGTTCACATGGCCTTCGAAGGGCCCTGATGCACTAATCTCTCAGTCTCGCGATAACCACTGTCCGTTCAAAGACAGCCCCCCGTGGGACACGGAAAACATGTAGACGCTATTGCGATTGTTATACCATAGCATGAACACATCGGCATATTATGGCATTTCTCTCGTTTTAGCTTAAATTCTTTCGAATCTCCATGTTCGTAAAGCCAGTCCATAGCAGCGCTTCCTCAGTCTTTGTCCACCGACGTCGTCGTCGTCGTCGTCGTAGTTTTTGTAGTTGGTGTTGTTGTTGTTGTTGTTGTTGTTGTTGTAGTTTAAATTGCAGGGACAGATCTATTAAAGTTGGGGGTCGGGGTCTGAGTCTGAAGTCACTCACAGGGGTAGTAGCCTACTCCGTTTTCTTACCACGCTTCTTTATGTACACGGATGTACAACTAAACAGCCGCAGTCGCAGCACTTTTAGAGCGGGCCTGCAACGTTGGAGCGCAACAAAAGAGGTAGCTGGCCTACGCTACCGGGTCGTCACACGAAGGCTCAGCGAACCAGCGTCGCCGACCGTCCCTTCATGCCAAGAGTGGCTTGTTTATGAGGACTAAGATACAGCAAGGTGGGATGAAAAGCACAGAGTTCGTTTTATATATTTGCAGTATGTTTTGAAGCACACACATTTACAGGTTAGATTGGAGCACTCATATTCGGATTATTGAGGCGCACACATTTTCTGAGCTATGGAGCACACACGAACAGCACCAGATGTCCTGTTAAGTAATAGTCGTCTTCGCCAGACCGACAGATGAGAGAAATCGGTGATGCGATGATTCGATGGCCAATCAGGTGGTCCACAACCAAACGTGCTTACAAGATGGAAAAGGAGACAGTGGGGTCCAACCCTCATTGTCTCAGGGATGCGAGGTGATGAGGTCAACGGCACAACAGCTTTCCCAAAAGAAAGGCAACTCCTCCAGTTGTAACACCTTGACTCGTTAATGAGATGGCATGCCGAAGGCCACCTTTCCGTCATTGGCAATTAGCTGTCTTTTCGTTGTGGTCGGCTTGTGCTGCCTGAAGATGACGACTGACACCATTTTAACATGTCCTTTTGGGGGAATTTCTCGTAGAAATCACCAGAGCCACCTCGTTGGAGGATCGCAGTCCCAAGTCCAACACAACCAATAAATCCGCGCCTGGTAAACAAGCAAGCTTCCGAAGAGGGCTTTCGCAATGACGGTGCCGCATGGATGCTTTAGTGGAGTGTCATTCTCGACAGTGCTACAGTTAGGGCGCCTGCATACGCCATCCGGCTGGAATGCCATTCTTAACTGATCTGAGTTGTCTCTTGTGCAGCTGGCCGACACCGCTACTGAACATGGCCTTGGACATCTACTCGGAATTCGGCACCCTCGTGCTGGTGGAGAAAGGCCGCAAGCTGGAGCCGTTCCCCATGGCAGTCCTCGTCAGCTACTGCTGCGTGGGCATCACCTTCCTGGCCTTCCATGGCCTCAGCATCCGGGTCCTGCTCACGTACTGCTCGAGGTCGATCGTCCTCTACGTGAACTGCATACGCACGAGCTTGGACCGATGTCTCCGATCCCGGGGCGTACCGGAAAGCAGGTGCTCGAAACTTCCCAGTCACATGACGAGCTCGAAGAAAAAGCACTGGCAGCTTAGAGAGAGCGCAGCACGAGTTTACCGCCATGTCATCTAGCCTTCCTTAGGACAGGCGATTAAAAAGAAGACATTCAACTCTGAGTAACGATTCTAATGGGTCCGATCAATGGGCTAGCCGAATAGAGCAACAGCGCGTAGAACAGGGCCAACCGAAGGAAAGGACTAAAAGCTAAAATTGCTTCATCCGCTCTTTTTGTTTGTCCTGTCCCACGTACTCTTACTCTAGTTAGCTATAATATGTACCAACCAACTCAAATTACCACTCTTCTGCAGATAAATAGATAATTTACAGTGATCTCGTCGTCAACTGCCGCGCAAAGTTTTGCTCTTAAAAAATATTTTCATCAAAATCTAGAATTTTCACCTCTAGTGCGAATCGATCAAAGTAACAGGGTCAAAGGACTAGTGCAAAACTGCATGTCAGTTGCATAGCCAGATTATTTTTTGTACTAACTAGGAAATTTGGTGCCATCTTCACACGACGTATGTCCATCAAATTCATGTGGCACTTAACAAAGTCATTTTCAATGTGCCACCCCCTTTTGTTACTGAAATGCACGGTAGTTAAGTGCGTAGGAGAATGTCATGTTTCGAAAAGGTACGATGGATAATCATGTTCCAATTTTTTTTTTGGAAATCGTCTGTTATTGAACACCAAGGCGCCGCTTGTGTGCCTGAGCGATTTGGCAGCTCGTCCATTACAGAGGTATGTCTTCTGGCATCGCGAAGTAATATGTCCTCTGAAAGACTGCTCTCACCGCTCGCTAGGCTGTGCTTTGGCGCTTCTGTCAGTATTCTACAAACCAAAGAGCTTGCTACAAAAATTACTAGAGGCAACTCTGGCGCTATAATTGTCCATCTACTACTGGAGTGATGGATAATACATGGGCTTGTATAATCGTAATGCATGTGGCTTCAGACGTTCATATGACGTTATTTATTACGGTTTATTATTCAAAATTTCTAAGCAATTACATTTTTGTAAGCACATGAAGGCAAGTAGTTCCTGCTCACAGTTATACTACTTACAAATTGTTTTATTTATAACGTAATACCCTGATGCATATTGTCAGTTTGCAAAGTCACAAAGCCGAGGGAGGTTGTTTCTTTACCTTGGTGCCCGAACACCCCCTGTAATACAAACGTACATGCATGAATAAGGAGTGAGCACGATTGCAAAATTACGCCGTAAGGCCCGCACTAGCTGCGACATAAGTTAAGCATGTAAGCATTGTATTGCGTGAGTAAGTGTCACATATATATTTGGTGCTCCCCCACGTCTCCCATAAGAAGAGAGACGTTAAGGAATTGAATAATTATAGACCCATTAGCTTGCTTTCAGTATTGTATAAACTATTTACCAAGATAATTTCCAATAGAATCAGGGCAACACTTGACTTCAGCCAACCAAGAGAACAAGCTGGCTTCAGGAAGGGATATTCTACGATGGATCATATCCATGTCATCGACCAGGTGATAGAGAAATCTGCGGAGTACAATCAACCTCTCTATATGGCTTTCATATATTATGAAAAAGCATCTGATTCAGTAGAGATACCAGCAGTCATAGAGGCATTACGTAACCAAAGCGTACAGGATGCATACGCGAATATATTGGCAAATATATACAAGGATTGCACAGCAACCTTGGTTCTCCACAAGAAAAGTATAAATATACCTATCAAGAAAGGGGACAGGCTAAGAGACACAATATATCCAATGTTATTCACTGCATGCTTAGACGAAGTATTCAAGCTGTTAGACTGGGAAGACTTAGGGGTGAAGATCAACGGCGAATATCTCAGCAACCTTCGGTTTGCAGATAACATTGTTCTATTCAGCAACAATGGGGACGAATTACAGCAAATGATTGAGGTCCTTAACCGAGAAAGTGTAAGAGTGGGGTTGAAGATTAATATACAGAACACAAACATAATGTTCAATAGCCTGGCAAGGGAAAAAGAATTCAGAATCGCCAGTCAGCCTCTACAGTCTGTAAAGGAGTACTTTTATCTAGGTCAATTACTCACAGGGGACCCTGATCACGAGAAAGAAATTTACAGAAGAATATAATTGGGTTGGAGTGCAAACGGCAGGCATTGCCAAATCTTGACTAGGAGCTTACCACTGTCGTTGAAAAGAAAAGTGTACAATCATTGCATTCTACCAGTGCTAACGTATGGGGCAGAAACTTGGAGGTTAACAAAGTAGCTCGAGAACAAGTTCAGGACTGCTCAAAGAGCGATGGAAAGAAGCATGTTAGGCTTAACGTTAAGAGACACGAAGAGAGCGGTGTGGATTAGAGAGCGAACGGAGATAGCCGATATTCTAGTTGACATTAAGAGGAAAAAATCACATCATCTCACCCTACGGTCAACCATGGTGGGATGCGAAAGCGTCGCGGGGGATGCACATCGAGTTTCTGTTTCGTTTCACTTGGCAACACAACCCAATGAAAGTTAGAGTGAGAGAAGTAGAACGCCGACGTTCCACTTCGGCGTGCCGAGCCCGTGTTGCTTCCGTACAAGTTTACTGCCGACGTTGATGTTTACGCTCGGCTTCCCTATCCCGAAGTTCGGGGTCCGCTTGCCGACGCTTACGTTTACGTTCGGCTTCCCGAGCCTTCCTCTGCTCCGCGGCGGTGGCGCTGCCACTGCAACTAGCGCCGACGTTGACGTTGTTCATCGCGTTTCGCACATCGTTGCACAGAGAGAGAATGACGGAAGCACAGCGAACGCGCGCTTTATACTGCGCCGCGACACTTGCGCCGCCTACCGGCATACCCTTAGAGAGACAGAGAGAGAGAGAGTTATATGCAATGATTTGCTGCGCCGCACCTGTGGCGGAGAGGGGGAGAGGAGAGGAGGAGAGCGCTCCCCTGCGTAGGAGAGCAGAATGAGGGAGAGTTGCGCATGCGCAGTATGGGTGCGGACGCCGCAGTACGGACACTGCCCCGAGCATAAGATGCTCTCGCATCTAAAAATAGAACTGGGCAGGCCATGTAATGCGTAGGATGGATAACCGGTGGACCATTAGAGTTACAGAATGTATAGCAAGAGACGGGAAGAGCAGTCGAGGACGGCAGAAAACTAGGTGGGGTGATTAAGTTAGGAAATTTGCAGGTGCAAGTTGGAATCAGGTAGCGCAAGACCGGGGTAATTGGAGATCGCAGGGAGAGGCCTTCGTCCCACAGTGGACATAATGATGAAGGCTAATGATGATATATTGGGTTACGTCAATTCTGTACAGCCCTTGTGGCCATACACCCTCTGCAGCACGCACAAGACGTTTAACGTACCGCACTATGGCTGCTTCCGCTAAACAGCCTACCCAATTTTTCTAGAGCGCAACTCTTAGGCGCCCGTTCCTGCGTTGAGCGTCGGCGTCCCTCGGCGTAGTCGAGTGAACGAGCACAGCGAAGGATGAAAGAGCGAATGTGGAGCGCAGCGGGGGATGAAAGACGGCGATAGCGAAGAGAGTGCGAGGAGGAAAACGGAGGAGGAGGCTATAGCGAGAGCCTATAGTGCCGCGCAAGACGGGCTCTGCGGCGACGACCGCTACGAAATGGCGCCAAAGTAGCACGCCGTCGTCGGTTCACCGATAATGCCTTTGATACAGGATGCCGCGAGTGCGTCCAACGATACCATATAGGGAATCAAAGCGCTGCATGAGCGGAGGTCTGTCTGCGGCGGCGGCTGCTGTGAATCGTGCCCACGCGTCACCCACGCGCTGCCTCTCGCTTCTCCCGATTAGCGAGGCAGTCGTGCCACACTTCGCTCCGTTTGCAATGCGCCGCACGAGACAGATTGACCGCGCCAACCACGCTACTCACAGCGTTCTCTTCCTAATATAAACCGTGTACCTACTATATAATCATAATACAGAATATTAGCTCGCATACTTCTTTCACGTATAGAGTTGCGCATAAATTTCGCATTAGTAAGTATCGCAATCGTCGATGAATTTTTTCATCGACAAGGTTTTCTATATGAAAGAAGTAAAGCGAGGAATGTGTGTCATGTCGTTGTGCTGTTCTTGTCCGCGTGTAACTAACTTAAGCGATTCCTAAGTTTATTCCCCATCATCTCGCCCATACAACCGTGATAATGTTTGAAAATTTACCTTCGTCTAATATTCTCAGAAAAGTCACTTCCTATAATTTTTTAACTGCGGGAAATTTGACGGCAGCGCCTTCATACTTCTGCATCTTGTCATAACGCGGATTTCCTAAAGCAATTAACTCTACCTACCACGCAATTTCCCGTGCCACGCAGTAAAGTGCTCCTGGTGGACCAAGTGCGCGCCCAACTGTCCCTGGTGAAGAACTTAGCCGACATGGCGTGTTCCATGCTGGGCCCGAGCCTGCTGTACGCCTACACCTACAGCGTGGTCCTGCTCTGCGGCTACGCCTACTACGCCACCGCAGCCGAGTTCCCGTTCCGCGTCAGGCTGTTCTTCTTCTTCTCCTTTGTCCTCCACTGGCTCAGCATCTTGGTGCCACCAGTCGAGGCGCACCGCATGAAGATTGCCGTACGTAGCGGCTGTCGCGATCGCCATCAACAACATCAGCCAGTTTAGCCCACTGAGCCCACCATGGAGGAAGTAAAACTACAGGAAAGGGAACATATATAGTTGGTGGCAGCCTAACAGTGCACTGACAAATACACCGCTGTCAAACCAAGAAAATTTCTATAGAAGCATCGGCTAATAATTTTTTGCTAATTGTTGCGTATCAGTGGCGCACCGACGGGGGAGGGGGGGGGTTCGGTTGTTGTAACCCCCCCCCCCCCTTCACGCGTCCAGCCCCACCAGTCCAACGTGTAGCTTCCGTGTTCTGTTCACATTGCCATTACAATACAGGAGGTGGCTTGAGTTCGAATTTTCCTCATTAACAAAAAACACTCTATCACTGTCTTGTATTTATTCATTCACTCTTAAATTACTTACGCTTAATTACTTAAATTACTTAAATTACTAAAACTCTGAAGAAATAAACATCGTCATCATCCTTGGTGTCATTATATTATTACAATTATTAGGCTTATCAGCACTCCCCCCGATGCCCCGAAGGGACGCTGGCAAAGAAGCCACAGGTGGCCTAGGTGGCGTTCACCGTAAGCACAGCGGAGCGTGCACCTGAAAATGTTTCTGAAGTTGATCCGGAGGCTGCAATTACGACCCTGTACCGCTGATTTGCTCGGTGAGATTCAGTTACGTGCTTTGTCTTGCGCGTTGTATTAGTGTGTCCTGCTTCGTCTTTCGCGTTGTGCTAGCGTGCGCTAGTGCAGCTTCCATATGCACGACGGTGTTGCGTATGCGTGCCACCAGGCGTCAGCGTGGGTGCATCAACGCCTGTTGCCACAAAACACCAATTTATATATCAATGTGGTGAAGACACGTTTCACTTTCGTGTTCTATACCGATTCCTATATAAGAATGATTTTATTTGGTGTTGGATTCCTCTGGCTAAACCAAGGAAATTGCATATTATGCAAAGTGCTTGCTTCCCCCAGCCCCTCCTAAACCACAAAAATGCACCCCCCCCCCCCCTGGCAGAGATCCTGGGTGCGCTACTGTTGCGCATGCATACCTGTTGGTGCCTGCCAATGATTTATTAAATACGAGGAATAAGGAACATATCAGCAGACAGCATCGCATGCGTTGGAACAAGCACTGGCTAGTGTTCGCCGCGTGAAGCGCGCTAGTTCCCAAGCGTCAGTGCAACTTGCGCGTGAACTTTGTCGTTGTCGTCCTCTGAGACGAAACAGCACTAATTTATGTGACGTCATGGCGGCAGCAAACCTCCTTATTCGCGAATAGTTTCACGAATAACGTGACGTGAAAACAAGCGCGAACGTACGCGGTACGTTTTAGTGCTCTTTCTTCAAGCAAACGAAAGGGAAGCTGCACCAATGTCTCAGCAAGAAACAACGGTGCACGAGCTTATCGCGAGAGAGAGAGAGAGAGAGAGAGAGAAATAACATTTATTTCCACCAGTCAATTGACGCCGCAGAAGATGGTCTTCCTCCGCAGCGCATCTATCCGTCGGCCGGGATCCCGAAGGACTCAGCAGCAGCTTGGCTCACGGTTTCTCGTTGAGCCTTGCTGTCCGAGTTGCGTAGTATAAGGCCTCCCAGGATTCTAGTCGTGTTTGAGCTATCGTATATTGCTTCGCACGTCCACACCATGTGGACCATATTCGCTACTTCTTTGCAGAATCTGCACTGTGGTTTGAAGACTTCTGGATTGAATTCGCTATATAGCGCGGGGTTTGGGAAGTCCCCTGTCTGCAGCTTCCGCCATGCTACTACTTTCTTGCTGAGTGTGCGGCCCGCCGCCGGAAAAGCCTATTGCGAGAAAACTGTGCGGTGGTTGGCGAAACTTGGGTTACTGCCGAAACTTGGATGTGCCGTTCTTCAATGAATGTATTTTAGCCAACTCGGCCAGGTCACTAGTATGTGCCACAGGGTACGTGACAATCTTCAATGAACCTCTTTGAAGCCAACTTAGTCACATTGGTATGTGCTACTGCGTATGTGCTGCTTTTCAATGACAAAAAAAAATGAAAAATGTTTACCTGGACCTAATTGAATCCGCGTCATATATTTTCAGACAATCTTGTCTAAATGTACACACACGCGCCGCGAGCGAACTTCATGGCGGTGGCGCTCAATGGCGGAGCGTCTTCAGTGGGATACACTCTTTCAAACATACACATACAGGCCTCAAACAGTCATACATAATGCGTTTCTGCAGCGGCAATATGGTGTGTCGTGACATTGCTTCGGTGCTAATCGCATTAATGTTGACATCGAGAGGTCGGCGATGCTGCCGGAATTTTTTTTTACGTTAGATTAAGCTCCAGGCAAATGTTCACCACGCATACAAACAGCCACGGGAAGAGCGTCGAAATTAGCCGGTCATACAATGCGTACACCAGATAGCAGGTAATCTATTAGTATAACAGAATGGGTGCCGAGTTAAAGAAAGCGAAAACGGTGACGGCAGAGGAAGTGACGGCAGTGCGCTCGTCGTGTGTTCTTCCTTCTTGTCGCCGTTGTTTTTTTCTCGGAGATTTCAAGTATGCGACAGAGTATTGCGCGGTATGATAAGATGAGGAAACTTGCAGCCATAGGACAGACAGCTGATCTAGAACCGGGGTAACTCTTGGGAAAGCCTTCATCTTGCAGAGCACATAAATCAGCTGGAAACAAGCAAGGTTATTGTTTTGCAAGACGATAGACTTTACATCCCTTTTCAGGTGACCGAGCTTCGGAGCGTTGTGCAGTGTGTGCCAATGGCGGACCACTCTGACGACCTCTTAGTACAGGTAGGTGCGTCACCGGGAACTTTTTTGTCTGTAGCTTATTTTTCTGCATTGCTGCAATGCGGTCCTGAGGGCTAAGTTCGCTCACGCTATTAGACTGAGGCCGTAGTTGAACCATCTAGGATTTTCTAGAACAGGCATAGTGTACTAATGCAGAGCGCCAATTGGAGCCACCATGGTTAATATATTTGATATTCAGTTCGTAGACGCGACTCATCACACGGCTGTTCTGTCACTAAGTTTTGGAAAACTTTTGTCTCGTTTCGTAAACCTTAAGGAAATAGAGTTCCTTGCACAACGAAATTGTCCCGAGCTGCTACTGTCCAGTTACGAGTAGCTCTGGAAATTGGCTCTGGCTTTTTGCGTCTGCTCAACGAACAAATAAACTCAATGTGCACCTGCAAGGAGAGTCAAACCTCATACAACCTGTACATGGATACAAATCGCTTCAGTGTAAAACTTGTGTTCTTTTTAGAAGCAGGTGTAAACTCAAATATTGCAGCATTTCCGCAGCTGTTCAAAAAATTGTGCCGAGACTAATACGGCATTTTCTTCCCTATTTGCGACAGGAATCCTTGGCGATCTGGACACACAGTTTTGCGAGTGATTCTCTGACCTAATGCCAGGAAGAAGGACCTAATGTTCCAAAATTCATTTAGTTGCGATGTGCATGCGCTGCCAGGTTCCTTTTAATTAGAAGTAATTGAACTGCACTCAGCAATCGTCTTGAAATATATGTCCAAAAAAATAAAATCTGATCAATGTTTATAGATAACTAAGGTTCGAACAGCATCCAAACTTAAAGCAATTTGCCCGCGACTACATGTCAATTTTTGGGAGTACCTACCTACGTAAGCATACTTTCTCCAGAATAAAAAATGGGAAGGTAGGATACAGGGATAATTTCTCTGGCGAAAACCTGAATTTCTGTTTATTATTGGCTTATCAGGCTTGCCGCCACAATTCAATCAAATAACATAGTCAAAACATCAAGTCCACCACTATATATCACATTATAGGCCCGTCGTATGTATTCGCAACAGGACGCAATCCCTATGCATTCAAATACAGTACATTTTATGTAGTGCACTGTGCGGCCTTATGCTGTCGCCCCATGCTTTCCCATTGGTACATATGTTTATATTGCAAATATGTGAATATATTTCCCTCCTGAATTTTTTCGGTATCAATTCTGCTTCAAATTTATTTATTAGCGTGATTATCACCTTCGAAAATTTTGTTAATCAGCAGCTTCTGCTTTACTATGTTGCAATTTGTATCCGTTTCGATTGGTGTAATTTTGATAGTACAGTGTCATATATTGTACGTTGTAGTCAGCGGCCACCATCGTTCTTAGTCGAAAATTTAAAGCCTACGCAATTGTGTGAAAATTTCTTTCCAACCTATTGTGCTTCGTGACTTGTTCCAGTGTTGTAGCATGTTGTCATTGCCCTCACATGCCATTTAGATTCATCTTCAGCATTTATTTCTTGTGCGTGCGTGCATGCGTGCGTGCGTGTGCTTGTGTGTGTGCGTGTGTGTGTGCGTGTGCGTGTGCGTGTGTGTGTGTGAAAAGCTTCTACGTGCTTTAAAATGCCTCTAATTAATGAGGTGAAAGCTTTATATGCCTCATTAGTCAGTCCACATGGAGCAAAAGTCCGTCGGCGACACGAAAGGTACAAAAAGGCTACGAATCCTTGACCTTTGGTTCGAGTCGAACACACCACCAATGGTGGGAGACGAATCCTATACCATTTGTGGTAATTAAGGCGAACTTAATTAAGACACAAGTAATTAAGGTATACTTAATTAGGGCATTCGAATCTACGGCCGTTGGTGGAAGACGCACCCACGACCTTTGGTGTTAATGAAGGCGAAGTTAATTAGGATATAGTTAAATAAGGCACTCGAGCCCACGACCTTGGGTGGAAGTCGAATTCTCGACCTTTGGAATTAAGCGGGATGACTAAGCGAAGTACACTAAGCGAATTAAGGGAGACGACTAAGCGAATTAAGAGGACGAGTAAACGAATTAAGCGGACGACAAATTTAGAGGATGCGTGAACGAATTAAGAGGGATGACTAAGTGAAGTACACTAAGCTAATTAAGGAAGATGTGTACGTCATGTGTCCCTCTTTAATGCATCGGCACTTGGGCTTCCGCCTTCAAGTCGTCTTAGAAATAACATAAGAGACCCTGTGAATTATTCTTGATATGTTATGTGTAACAACTATACAATTTGGGTATTGTGCATGCAAATAGGGGCCTCCTACATATATCACTTGTAACCACCTGATTGAGATTGTTTGTAACCCCACTTGGAAACCTGCGATAAAAGGCTTTTTTTAGAGCTTGACGATTTGGTCAAGAACCTATCACGTTGTTTATTGGTGACTCAATTGTGGTTAATTTTTCAGCCGAGTTAATCGCTTCAACCGCAGAAGAAAATTAGCTTAGCGTACTCCGAAAATGCTTGTGCGCACCTGAAAGCTACGAACCACAGCTTGAATATAACCAGGAACAAAGAGAGCGCCAAAGAAGAAAGCCGTATTATACCTTCACCGTGCCACACACAAGGCGCTGAGATTTCTCAGGCCAGCAACCAGACAGACATGTCAATATGTGCTCAGATATACAGATGGCCGCCAGCATATAACAAAATTACTACAAATAAAGATGATTCTTTTGTATTTTAGCTTATTCACGTCAATTTCAATATAAAAATATGATTCATACAATATAATATAAAATTATTCATATATTAAAATTTTGCTCATGTCGCAAAGCCCGAGAGAGTCCGAGTTGTGCCAAACTCTGGCCTTGCTGCATAGTGCCCTAAACATTATTTTTGAAGTTTCTGAGAGCTCAGCGGCATTGTAAACTCATGATTGAGAGCTTTAAATAAATCCTGAAAACATTCAAGTACGAATGCGCTGAACTAATCCGACGTGCCATAATCTAGAAACCAACGCTAATATATACTGATTATAACGGTAGTATCTTTACTATTTTCAGCTCCGTATGATGCTCTATGCCATCAAGCCCGATGACCTCAAGTTCACAGGTTGTGGTTTCTTTGCTGTTGACCTGTCGACATTCGCAGGAGTAAGTACCGAAGTTCTACTGTAAATTTATCATGTTAGAAGTTAATTTCAGCGCATTTCAAATCTAGTGCGCTTTATAACAACGCGCAACAGTTTGACGTATCAAACAAATCTGCAGCTAAGCTTTACTGGGCACTTCAGATGTACCATGCAACAAAACGCCTCAAATGTGTAACATCACGACGACGATGGGGGGGAGTGGTCTGTAAGTGTCCACCTTGTGGACATATCCATTTCGTCTGCTGCTGAAGTTCTGATTGGCTGGAAGCGCCTTTCACCTTCCGACGTGTACCTCATCCCAGTCAATAAGAACTCCAGCAGCAGACGACATCGACATGTCCACTAGGTGGACACTTACAGAATACCCCTGGACTATTTTGATTCAATGTATAATGTTCCCGATATACTCTGGTTTCTGTTGGACGTATCCTCGGTGTCGGATCAGCACAAGCTTACCTCCAAGAAAATATTTCCTTGTGAAATCGGTGAGTCCTTCGGGATCCCGGTCGACGGATAGAGGCGCTGCGGAGGAAGACCATCTTCTGCGGCGTTAATTGACTGGTGGAAATAAATGTTATTTCTATCTATCTCTCTCTCTCTCTCTTGTGAAATCGCGCCCAACTTGCAAAAGCTTGCTAAACAATAACATCGTTGCAAGTATCATGCAATGCATTTTCAGGCATGACCATTTTCGAGTTCTTTTTTGCAGGACGAGCTACGGTACAAAACAACTAACATATTATTCCCAACCTTCATAAATACACATGCAAACACGTGGACTACTGCGCAAAACTTCACGTTATTTAATTGCTTTAAAAATGTCATGAAAACATATGTGCTTTCTTTTTCTGTTTTATGGTTGACATTATGCTGATAGGTTCTGTTTTTGCACGTCTGTATTATTTTGTACGATTTTGTATAATTATTTTTTGTTAAATCAGGTTCATCTAGTGCTTGTATATCTTTGTTCATATCTCTTACATATGTTACTGTGTTGAACCTACACTGCCTTGTTCTTGTTGAGGACATGTATATTTATGTAAATATTTAACATATTTATGTTTCTAATGTATTTTATTCACTACTGAGCAATGTACGGGTGACAGGACCTTCGTCAGGCAAATTACTCTTGGCCTTTAGCTTTACCAAGACCTACACTGTGTCTAAAACAATGCTAAATAAAATATTAAATAAAACACCAAAGAAAGCTTCGTTCGAACCAATTCCCACAGCGCATTTAGTGCGCAAGCGTTTTTATGTAATTACCACAGTGACTCATTTTACAGCAACACAATATCATGCACACCTTTCACTAAACATGGCATGGACATTTATTTTGCAGATCACCGGAGCAGTCATCACGTACACAGTTGTCTTGGCCCAGACAAGTGAGAGCTACCTGCGAGACGCTCTTGTACATTCCTCTAACATCACGGTTTCCTAAGAAGTGCACTGCGTTTACTGTCGTTTCTGCACCATTAAGCAAGTCTATTGCAGTCTGCTTGAATGTCAAGACAAATAAATAAAACATAAACTGAGGATACCACAATTCATTTGTATTTTTACAGTTTTTGAGGACAGGCAATGCCAATGCGCAACTGATCAAACGATCATGAGGTAAAATAAAGATTTATGCAAACGCAAAGCCTCGTGAATTTCTTCATTAGTCAAAAACTAGCAAATAAGTTGCGTAAATCTTCGAGGAGCAGGAACTTCCATGAAAGGAAGAATTTTCTATTTCGTGACACTTCCTCCACCAAGCCGTTTACCACAGAACTAATTTGTCATATTCACGGTTCTTGCATTTCAAATAATTCTGTCTCCCACTGCGATCTGTTATCCCTTAAGTTAGTTCAGATAGTAAGGAGACGCCATGAAGAGACATTGGTCCCGTGTTCCAATCTCGAACCAGGGCAAACTTTTCTACAGGTCTGAAGCTTTCTTTACAACACCTCTATGTGCTTCTTTCGAAGCTTCGCGCTACAAACATCTGTGAATGACAATTTTCTATCTCACGCAAAACCTAAAACTAAAGGAATAAAAAAGTGTTCGTGTCAAAAAAGGGCTGGGGTGCACATATGCGGTGTTGACTTCAACATTACCAACATGATATAATGATGAGAACATTTCATAGTGGCGAGAAAGCTGGAACCAGCCATCACCAACAATCAGAAGATGCTCGTCTTTCTTAGCCTAGGAAAATTTCTGCCTCTTGGGAGCGGAAGCACATTGGCTGGGTGAATTGGAGTTTCAGTAACAAATGTGCTCCGCAAGCTACGCACTTTTTGCGTCCGTGGACTGGTCTTTTCTGTTGACTAGTTGCTGCGAATTACTTCTAATAAAAAAGTCGCAGTTTTGCCCGAAAGGCGAAGCATCGATTGCGATAGTAATCTAGTGGACAGCTATACGAAGTAAGGATAGTAGCTTTATCGGCGGTGTAAACTTGCAAACACAGACATACTAACAAAATAACAAGCATGGTGTCACGCGCGCACAAGCAAACATGAACACATCACACTCGATCACCGCGGACACTCGCTGTCAAAACGCTGGCGTGAGGAAACGCGGCAGCAGCAGCGAGCGAAGTGACCTTCGTGCTGTTGTCTATGGCTTCAACCCCAACTGGGGCGCGATCGGAGATCTTTGTTCGTTTCGCGTTCTGTTCAGTTACTGAAACGTCACAAAGTGGTAGTATGCAAAATTTGTGACAACGGGAGGGAGAGAGCAGCTAATCGGCAAGCGATGAACTCCCCGGACAGCAAACGTCCGATGAGTTCGTCGTTTTTGGTGACGTCAAAATGAAGACTCGGTCGTTTCGATTACGAGCACGTCGTCTGCTAGGAGCAGAACGCGAAGAGACACGTCAAGTTCGAGCGGTCATACGCTCGCTACGAGACCGGCTTCGCATAGCATGTCTGGTGGATGGAATTGGATCCAAACGGCGGCTGCGGCTACGCAATGGTACACCGCTTGCCGATTGGCTGCTCTGTCCCTCCCGTTGTCACAAATGTTGCATACTGCCACGTTGTGAAGTTGCAGCAACTGCACAGAACGCGTTTAGAACAAATATCTCCGAACGCGCCCCTCAGCGCCGAGAACACGCAGCACGCACAAAGCTACGAGCCGCCGACGCACCTATAGACTGCCCCCGACGCAGATCACTCTGAAGATACAGCCGCGCGACCGCGCAGAGCCGCCACATACGCAGTTGCAGCCAAAGTAGAATGTCGCCTCCCCCCCCCCCCTCCCTCCCCTCCTCTCGATGCCTCGCAACGTTGGGTGCCGCGCGCGCAACGGTAGACAGCGCGTTTCCTGCCCGCTTTCCTCTCTATCGCGCGCGCGAGATTGATCCGCGATCGTCGGCTCCCCGCGCACGCTTTCACTCGCACATGGAGCATACGGCGCGTGGCGACAATTTTATCGCCCGTGGACTTTATGCGTAACTTCACGGCGACGCCGACGGCAAAAATGCGCCTGGAGTGCCCATATAATTGCTGTCGCAATAAAGAAAATAGATCAGACAGGCGTTTTCAGCATGGTTAAGGCCACTTAAGTGAGTTCATGCAGTGTCATTCACTGTTAATGGAGGCAAATCACAAGCATTCAAGACATAATAACGCTTCCTCTAACATGAAGAAATAAATTTGTCTGGTATGACGCCTCATGTGGAAATTAACCTGCAGGTTTTCACGGCTAACTGAAGTTCTCGTAAGTGCTTGAATTTCAACGAGGTGGGTGCCCCTAGAAAGTGCGACCCTGTACATTTAAAAATGCTTTCCACAGAAGAATTTGTAAACATCTACAGCGAACGCGCATTGCGAACATACCAGCCAAACGGGAAATGAGCGAAAGTAGAAATACTTGTCGTCTTTTTAACGCCAAATAGTAAAATAAATTGTAAACAGCACCTTCACCAAACCGTCACACTCAAGTTACTGGCAAAACACTCATCCGATTTTCAGCTAAAACAGCCGCTACTATGATAAAATATTGCGAACTCAATACTTGCATTAATCGTTTGATTTTTCCGCAAGACTCGGTAGGCGCAAGAAAAAAACCGCATAGTTGCTATGGCAGCGCTGAGATGTAGTGGCAAGTTGCGGCACTCCTTCGGCTATGCTAAATCTCAGTGCAAGGACATATAGAGTTGAGTGAAAGATTGAGGGCATCACTGCGCATGAGCAGAGCTCCCAGCGTGCAAAGAATCCCCAAAAGAGCAAAAGGGTATTGATAGCTGCAAATGCGTGAGAAGGACGTTTTATTGTCCGTACCTTCACTCATACAAATCTCACTAATTTGTTTTTTCGCTTCGAAAAGATTTATGAGGTGATGCTGCTTAACACAAGACATCCTCCATGCGTTTTCCAAATAGTGTTGCAGAGCCCCTTCTTCTATTGTAAAGGCGCATAAGAAGCAAGGTGCCATCCATCATAAAAGGTAGTAAGTGTCACCTCTGGAGGTGGGTGTACACGTGGAGCATTTCATAAAACACCACCAATGCGCGCTCGTTGAAGACAAACACATAGCCTGACCAAATGCACATGGAGTAATTAGTCGCATAGCACTTTTAGAGCGAAGTTTTCTTTGCCTCTTCCTTCTACTTTTCCACTGCTGCTGCTGCTGTGGTTGTCTTGCACGCCTCGTCGGCAGAGTGTGGCAGAGAGAAAAGGCGACGCAAGAAACTCGTTTGGACCTTCCCATCGCGTCGCGTGTGCACAATGCCTTCTGGAGCTCCTTGGGCATCGCCTTAATACCTTCTTGACAGATGAATATCCGTGACGCCCCGCAAAAGCATTGCAGAAACTGCAGCGCTTACCTTTCTACTAACGTGCAACAGTCCAGTGGGGAGGTAGATAGAATGGTAGAGAGTATGTAGGGAGAAGAGGCAGAAGATGGGTAGAAGGTGGTGTTGGTAGAACCGACGCAATGACGAAACGAGTGAATGACAGCCTTGCCGCTCTTCGCTCGCAGTTCTCATACAGAGAAGGGGGAGATTGGGAGAGGGAAAGTGTGACGTGAGAAGGCGAGGAAGCGCTACTACTCGACACGAAAGCGGTTGCGGACAAATGGGATAAATTTAGGTTAAAGGTGTAGTTCGGTACGTTCCGGCTATTTCTGAAAAATGAACGCCATGCAAATTTGTCAAGCGGGTATAACTGACGCACCGCGTGCAGCCGCAAACCATCATAAAAGCACCGTAGCGTCTAGGCGGCACTGCGGAGGCGGTCGCACATGAAATCAACATTTTTGTGCCCACCGCGCAAGTTTTGCGGCTATGGCATTGCTCGAGGTCGCGGGTTCTAACCCTGCCGCGGCAGCCGCATTTCGACGGGGGCGAAATACAAAAACGCTCGTGTACTTCAGATTGAGATGCACGTTAAAGAACGCCACGGTGTCAAAATTAATCCGGAGTGCCTCATAATCAAATTGTGGTTTGGCACGTACAGCCCCATAATTCAATTAACGTTTAACACTTATGCCACGATGCGATTTGCCATGTGAGGCAATGACAATGCTAACCTTCTCGGAGGTTATGAGCAATGGCGTACAACAACGCCTCAAACAAACAAGACTCGCCGTCTGTTCTGCGTACTGCGCAGACAAACAGCAGTGGTGCATGCAAGGTAACGTTTAACGTCAACTCATCACTCTCCTATTGCACTAAATGCTGAAGAAATTAAATAGCCGCCGTCAAAATCACCGTAAATATCCTCAATCAAAGCAAACAGCACAAAAAAAGCTTCGCTTATATCAATTCCCACAGTACGTGGGATCCGCACAAAGTTTTACACACTAAGCTGAATACTGAACTGCGCTGCTATGTTTAGTTAGCCGTGTCCAATTCCGAATGCATAGCGGCTGCAGGTCTGGTCCTCGTTATCCTATTACCGTACCACTTTCACTTCGCTGCCAAAATTTATAGCAGCATGCGTCTGATTGGGAAGGTGCATGCTCCTGTCAATTACTACTACTGCTGCAATAGTTAATCATTAGTAGTAATAGTAGTACTGTTATTAGGCAGTAGTAGTAGTAGAAGTACAAGTAATAGTAAAGGTGTCTCTATAGAGAGGGTAAAGGAAGAGTGGGAGGAAGGCGGTGAGGTCAACTAGACTTAGTTCAGTTTACTACCCTACGCGTGGGGAGACGGAGGGGGAGGGAAAGAAATATATATAGAGTGAGAACGTGAGTCTAGCTCATTCCCATACACATAAGCGAGTGCCACGCAAGTCTGTCGCCTGCATGTACTGCAGGTTTCACTAGAGAGATTGATTCAGCTATGGGATCAGCTGGAGAGGTTAGAAGCCCGCACTTCCTGCTATTTCATATCACTTATGTATGCTCAAAGGGGCTACGGGTGATGAAAAATACTGATTAACACGGTTAAAATGAAAAGGTAATAAATTGTGGGTGACGTGATGTCCCATTAAAAACAAAGAGAAACTTAAAATTCAAACGCATGTTTTTTTCCTCATTAAAGAGGGAAAAAATGTATCATAATGAAATAATGTTTAAAACGCATATACATTATGACTGCATTGAAGCAAGTCTGCAAAAAACGAAAAAATTCAGCACTGCACATATTGACCTCTTTAGAATGCTTGGAGAAGTCCACAGTTCCCTAAAGGGAGCGCAGAACTGCTGATTATTCTTAACTTGAGACAGTTTTCTCCTCTGCTGGTCATAAAGCACAGATCGTTTCAACTGCATCGTTGAACCACGTTGTCAATTACCATTCCATTGAGAGTTTCTTCACGATCTAGGAGAGGTTTCACAAAGTACATTTGTAAGTGCTTTTCAAACAATGTGTCTTATGACATAGATGAAGAGAGAAAATAACGCGCACTTCGCAAGGTTCATGGGCCCATTTTGCCATTTCGTCTGCCCGGTCACTCTCGGATAATCCAATAAGGTTGGGCAGGCACTGAAATACAGCATCATGTCCACGAGATGCCGCGCCGCGCATACATTGCGCAACTGACTGCAGAATATTAAAACTGTATGATGTCTTGGCGTCTATGCTACTCAAATGCTCTAGCGCCGACTTCGAGTCTTAGCAAACGATTTAGTTCTCAGGTGCGTCTCTTACGGCAATATATAATATATATATATATATATATATATATATATATATATATATATATATATATATATATATTAAAAATGTGCAGATTCCACGCACCGTGGGAATCGATGTAAGCGAAGCTTTCTGTGCTGCTTGCGTTCATTGACGGTATTTGGCGGTGATTTTGACGGCATGCGACAGTCGTGACGTGGTGTTAAATGTTACCTTGCCTGCACCACTTGTGTTTGTCCACGTAATACACAGAACACAGAGACACATGTCATTCATTCACTCATTCCCGATTGAGCAATGTTTTCTGACGATGCATTTTCTTTCTCCCGTGGCATGTTAGTTGAACTGGGGTAGCAACCGTTCCCTGACTGCGTCGGCACGGGCTGTGGTTGTACCCATTCCTTACCTCCTGTCATCTCTACTCCCTCATTCTCCCTACCTCCTCGATGGAGTGGCGTTGCTGTTGCGCATGAGCACGGAGGCAAGCGCGGCACCTACTGCAATGCTTTTGCCGGGGGTCCCACCTAATTCCAGAGGGTAGTGTTGCGTCCCCCAGGGCGCGTCAGATGGCATTTTGTCCCCGCTCTTCCGAAACGCCGTTGACGTCGCCTATCTCGTCTCCCGCACCCCTGGCGTGAGCTCTCAACCAGCCCCCGACGCGGCCTACAAAGCAGCAGCAGCAGCAGTGGAAATGTCAAAGGAAGAGCCAAATAAAGAAAAAGCTTCGCTTTAAAGTTATGGTAAGTCTAGTATAAACCAAAGCAATAAGCGATTGCCCTGATCTGCTTGCACATAGGAAGTTGTTATAACCTAGCTCTCTGTGTTTATCCGACATGACTTTAAAGTCCTCGTGTTCACTTTTTTGCATGTGGCCTTTGTCTAATGGCAGACTCAAAGTTCGCAGTGCACTTGTACGCGGCGAACTTTGTGCGCCGAATGGTATTTAAGTAAAATGAACTTCATACACGTCCCCTAGGTTTTGTGTGTATGGTCTATTCATGGTTAAAAGGAGAAGTTTTTGCCACTTTTAGGGTCAAACATATGACTCGAAAATTGGATGTTCGAAGAATGTTAGTCGCAAAACGAGACCGCGTGGTGTTTTCTCGTGTTTGGTCGTGTTCCCCTTTGGTGTGCGTTGTTGAGTATTGCTTTTTGAAAGACAAACAGCTTCAAAACGAAATCAGTGACACAACGTTTCGCGCTTCAGTGATACATTACGTTTCGCCCTTATTCTGACGCAAGTACGTGCAAAACTCAAGAACTCTCCAATGTGAGAGAACAAGGTGACGAGGTGGAAAGTCGCTGTGTTCAATCTTTTGTTGCACTTTATAGTATACATAACACGAGATAGTTAGCTTTTTCGTCGTGACATCTATTCTCTCGCATTCACACTCGACAGAAGCACACTGCGCAGCTTATGTTTTTCTGTGCGACATACCATGCAGCTTTTATACGTGTCGACGCACACATTTGTGAGCTTGGTTCGAATTGACTTGCAATGAAAACGCAATGGAAACAAGCACTCTTCAATCTTGCGCTGCTAACCACTACATTGGCCAAAGGTAAGTGAGCGTTATTTATTTTTATTTTTATTTGAGGTGATTAATATTCGAAAATGGAACATCGCCATGTTTAATTGTTGTCCGCGTTTATACTTACGTACGTCGTTGTTTTTCCAATTAAGATATTAGCAAAAGGAATACGCAATTAGCCCAGTGAATTAAATAGCATTCGCGTTTATCAAAAGAGTAAAATCTGAAGTAAAGCAAATATGCAGATCCAACGCCCTTGTTCGAATCTTTGTGAAGCGAAGCTTTAGTCAAGCGGTTAATTAAATACTCTAAAACTAACGGCGATGAGCACGATTTTGTTTACTTTCATGCTTTACAACTTGTAATCTCATGCATGGGTATATTGAAGCACCATAAAGGTCACAACTTTATTGTCATGCAATTTTTCGGCTTATACACTGCATCGATCACAAGCTATGCCGAAGTGCAAATTCCAATTCAGGCGGATCCACCACCGTGTGAGAGGTATGATCTATGATGACTGTTGAGGGAAGAATGGTGACGACAGGTGCATACACAGACAGGTACGACACGTATCAAGCAACAATTGGGGATTCTGCACCTGTTGCGTCACAGTGGGACATACTCGTCCTGGAGGATCGACCCAGAACTTGCGCACAGCCAGTGCCACAAGCTGAGTGGCTAAATAAAAAAATATATTGTAAATCAAAGAATTCGTTAAACATATTTCCCCATTCTAATAACAAATCGGTGTGCTTTAGAGACACCCGTAAACCGACATTACGGGTTCCGGTTTTCAAGCGAAGCTGGTACTGCCTCACTCGTGTCGCCGTCGGTGTGGCTGTCGGCGTACGCGGAAACTATCATCATCAGCATTGGCTTGAGCGTCGTCGTCTTCCGCAGCTGGCTCACTGACGCCCCTCGGTTTGCGCTCGTGCACGTGCTCGGCACGTGCTCGTGTCACTACTCCCGCGTTCGTCATCGTCGTCTTCTTACGCAGCTGGCTGCGTTGCCGCTATCATTCCAGCGTAGAATTTCACTTCTGTCGTCGTAATGGGGAGGCCGCGTTTACGGGGGTATGAGCCATTGCTTAAGGGGTATGAGCCATTCATTGTCTTACGTAACGGACATATATTAAATTTTGAAGCAATTTAATTTGCAAGAATCGCAAGCGGCAATGGCGGGCAAATGCTGCTAACCACGCCGCCGAGCAAACTCGAGACATTAAACGCAAGTGACAACGGCGGACTGCGGGCATACCGTCAGTGACGTCGTTATCTCCGTCCGCAGCCGTCGCATCAAGGTTAGTTTAGGTGCACCCAGGACAAGCTTCGCTTACCCCCATTTTCCGGTAGGGGAAGGGCTCTGTTTTTTTTTTATGAAGAAAGTTATTATTTTACTGCGATAGGAATTATATGAACACTTCAAGCACATTTCTGCCGTCGTCCGTGATGTTCCGTATAAAGTCCAAGGGCGATGACACCGTCACCGCGCGCCGTACGCTGTATGTGCGAGTGAAAGCGCGCGACGGGAGCCGACGACGGCGGCTCAATCTGGCGCGCGCAAGAGAGTGACAGGAGAGAGAGAAGAGAAAGAAACTTTCTTTATCCCATCTTAAATGGAAAGGGAAAGGAAATTATTGGGTTTTACGGGCCAAACCCACGATCTGATTATGAGGCACGCCGTAGTGGGGGACTCCGGGATAATTCGGACCACCTGGGATTCTTTAACGTGAACCTAAATCTAAGCACACGGGTGTTTTCGCATTTCGCCCCCGATCGAAAGTGAGAGGGGCTGCGAGAAGAAGGCGAGGGAGGTTGTCCACTCGCGGTAGGCCGCCTCTACCACCTCAGCGTTGTGCTCCAGCACTAGCTGCGTACTTTGCGCACCTTATCTTGAAAGTGGTCTGCAGGCGGCTCATACCTTTGTGCGTGCGGTGTGCTCGTCGCTCAGTTAGCGTTGAAGCGATAAACACCACGAAGATCACTTCGCTCGCGGCTGCCGCTGCGCTTCCTCCCGCCAGAGTTTTGACAGCGAGTGTCCGCGGTCATCGAGGGTGATGTGTTATAGTAGAGTAGCTGTCTGTTATGTTTTCCTGTGCGCGCTGACACCATACTTGCTACTTTAGTTAGTAAGCGAATATCTACGAGTTTATACGGCCAATAAAACTGCTACCTTTACTTCGTATAGCTGTCTACTAATTTGCATACGCAATTGATGCTTGGCCTTTCGGGCTAAACTGCGGCTTTTTTCACCGCCAAAGCAGAGGTGTGCATGCCTTATCAGCATACAAGGGTTTTATAGTAGGGTGTTTCAGCGAACACTTTGAAAATTTTTTAAAGCTTGCCTGTGGCAGATAGCACAGTACTAGTACATGAGCTGGTCTACTCGAAGAGGCGGACATGCACAAAACATTGAAATGAAATTCATAATCGAGTAATTAACAAAAATTCACTAACTAATTTTAACTAATTATCTTATGGCCCATATTGCAGATTTACAAATTCTAGCCCAGGAGTTCGCAAGACGGATCTACTTGAAACGAAATGTCAGGATGATACCTGTTTCGAGATATTAATTCCCGAACTTTGCGGAGAAATGCATTAGCATTCAAATTACTTTCTTAACAAAACGTTGTTTTATGCATTGAAGCACAAAAGTAATTGGAACGCCAATGCATTTCTCCGCAAAGTTTAGGAATTAATATCGCGAAACTGGTGTCATCCGGAGAATTCGTTCCAAGTGGATCCGCCTTACGAACTCCATGGCTATAATTTGTAAATTGCAATATGGGTCATGAGGTTAAAAACTTAATTAGCGATTTTTACTAATTACTCGATTATGCATTTAAATGTTTTGTGCAAGTAATGTCCGCCTCTTCGAGAAGATCAGCTCATGAAATAGAAGTGTGCTATCTGCAACAGGCAACCTTTAAACGTCTGAAAGTGATCGCTGAAACACCCCGTAAATAAGCAGCTTCGCCGGTACTTTCACAACCTTTGTATATACATCCAAAATATATCGGCCGAACTAGCGACCTACCAAACAGCCAGGCAGCCACGTCAACCCGGGTAAGTGGGAAAAAAAGATTCACTTTGAAATAGGTTTTATATTGTAGGGAACCTGCAGAGGATCTCAAGTTATCTCAACGACTAAATTATCAGTGAACCTTATGCCACAACAACTTCCACCACCTTTTGAACTTGTTCTCAACGACCATACGCATAATCTAAGCGTATTTGCATCCGTAAAATGTTCTTTGTTTAAGTTTGCGAACAGAGTATAGTACCTTAATTTGGCAATTAAAAGTCATAGTGTGAGGTGTAAGCACGGTGAGTAGAAGTTTTAGACAAAACCGATTTTATGCCCGGACAGGGAATTTTATGCGGCTCTGCAAATTGTTCGAGTTGTAGTCATGGCAGTAGGGCCAATAGCAGTGGCAGTTAGCAATTACTGCATTGTCTCTCTTGTTCAGGACCTCTGTGACCAGAAAAGCTATGACCTAAGTTGACCTATGAACTAAAGGCATAATCTAGTTGAAAACTGCGAGTTTTTGCTCTTGAGGAGCAGTTCCAAAACTGTTAAGTAATTCTTACCTGGAAAGCATGTACTTATGGACTGGTACAGAGTACATTTCAACAGTAACCGTTCCATTCACCCCTTAAGTGTATGAAGTTCATTTTTTATTCTATTGTGAAGTTCACTGGAGAGCATAACCATCGTGGTGTACTGAAACTAAAAAGCCCGAAGAGGATTGGGTGGTTTCAACTCCGTGGAATAGGAATGTTAAAGGTTTCCGCCACTAAACTGCATGTGAACAATGCCACGTGAAGATAGGCTCATAATGCGAGTGTTCATTGCACAACCCATCGTAGACACCCCCGTAAAGTCAAGAAACGTCTATGACACCATTAATGATGATTAGGAACTGCCTCATCGATGATGAGAAATCTTAAACAGCTATTTGGCGGCGCCAAGTCCCTAGTGTTGAGGCTATATCAGAAGCTACACAATACACCAGAGGTTGCCGCGTATTTGATTCAATGATGCAAGTAACCACGTCACTGTTTTAAAATATTCGCATTTTATTTATTTGCATAAAGTCAAGTATTTGGTTAGAAGGAGCAAATTTTGGTGCCTTTCAAGTTCCATTTAATGCTTACCTACTCTAAATAAATTAACGCATCAAGTCTATGACCGTATAAATGCTATATTTAAAGAGACTGTTTTGATTGCGCACTGCCACTGACAAAACATTCTGTAAATTGCAACCTTATTTAAAATATTCTAAAGGTTTGTTTATTTCAAAGTGCTCGCTCAGTGATGCAACCTTCTCTTTTCAAACGAAGCGTTGTCATTGGACGGCCGTTAATTCCGAAAGCAAGACGAAGATACTCCGGAAATGTAGTTTCAGTAGGTGTAGACATGCAAGCAGATAAACCCTGCAATAAAGTGCGTTTTGAGCGCAGAGCAATTATTTTGTTAGGCTGCTTCAGTGTTCAGCTTAATGAGGCACAGGGTGAAGTTCTGATCATATAGTTTTCCATCACATACTAATTTTCTCCCTCTCTTTGTAAGGGGCATGACAGTTTATTTATTGGCAATGCTATGGGCGTATGATCTATAGACATATGTGATCATGAAGCCACAGGTACTTAACCTGAAAATGTATCTGAAACGTCACCTGCGATGAACAGGCTAATAAATACTATGGTGTAAGATAGACAATATAGTATACGCTTCAAATTAAACGTGTTCTGCATTTTTGTGGACCTTGAGCTGCTACGCTACAGAAACGTCTTCGTGTAGAGCTTAATATTTTTCTGTGTTTTCCTTTCGCTTCCAGTACCATTTTTAAGGAATTAATGATTCCACATTGGTGCCGTGTCATTTTTACAGAAATTGTAATGAAAACAATGCGGCGTTATGCGACTGCATGTAGAACGTTTCGGTGAAGCACAGATGCGTTAAAATTAAATTTTGTTCAATATTACAGCTACTGATTACAGCTGTCCTAAAAACGAGAAAAATTATATCAAGCAAAAGCAACTTGATGAACAAGGACATCCAAGGCTCACAGAGAACATCTTACAAAGAAAAACGTCGAAACTTTCAGTGTAAAATTAAGAAATCAGCATGAAAATTGTACTACGGTGGTGTCATTGGCCTGAACTAAATTCATCTGTATCATAGATGACAACTCTCTATGAACTTACACTGTGTGTGCATTTCATACCGACCAGAAGGGAAACTATACAATCTGCACACCCGCACTTTCCGAAAAATATTTACCGCCACTGAAAATAAATTCGAAGAGTCAATCTAACAGAGAAGCCAAGGTGACTTACAATATACACGCAACAGCATAATTTTTTATTCAATCTTAACAGGTGGTCGCGTTTGTTTTCAGGTCGTATGTACGCTCAATCAATTGTCTATCCAACTCTCCTGGAAGCAAGATCTAATAATGGAACTAAAGTGGTTCAACTCAATGACGAAATTATCCCTGAATCTTGTACCAAGTGACGTCTTTTCCGATACTTTTGTGCTTTCGACCGCAAGAAATCGAAATCTTCAACACAAAGAAGTAAGTTTGCGTTATAGAAAACGCACGGAAAAAGCTACGTACGGACAAGTAAAACACCTATCATCTTGATATTATTGTCAGGTTGATACGACAAGAATTCGGCAAACAATATATCACGACGAAACTTCCATGGCGGCCATTTCTATGCAAGATGTGGAAGGAATCATTGAAATGGTAATTTTATTGCTTTATTTATATATATCCTGCAAACATATGTGTAGTATGAAGTAAGAAACATGTCACTTTACGAAATACGCAGGGTATTCCCTAACTAACTTGCGCAATAACACTCATATCGAGCCCCTTTTTATATCTATCGCTGTCCGTTAAGCTTGTTACACATTAATATTAAGTGTAATGTGGGACCAAAAGAAAATTAACTTCAAGAAAATAACTTTGACCTGGCCAAAAAGAAATGGTTCAATACAAGACAAATATACATCTCGCACAATTCTCACTCGCAAAATAATTGTGCATAGCTTACATGCATGACTCTCTATAAGCTGAACAGGTGAGACAACGTATTTTCTTTTATTTCTTTTTTATTTACTATTTTTCTCCATTCTTTCGGTTGAAAATTCGCAAAAAACATGTAAAAAACTACCAGAAAAAAGAGTGCGTCGGTCGTTTTTCTTTTTTTTTTTCTTTTTTTACGTGTTTGCGCCTTTTCAAGAAATATAAACCATGTGGCCCAGCTACAATGGTAATATATTTTTTCCCGCACGCAAGGCATATGCTTTCAGCGCGCACCATCGCGCTCAACACGAGTTGCAACATGGCATACACCCGTCAGTTGTACCAATAATTTAAAAAAATCACCGACGATTACGATACTCCCTAATGCGAAATTTGAGCGCAGCTCTATACGTGTTTTCATTTCGCGATATACTGGCTGACGCGGGCAATCAGTCTCGCGCGGCATGTTGCAAACGGAGCGAAGTGTGGCGCGACCGTCTCGCTAATCTGGAGATCGCGAGAGCCAGCGCGTGGGGCCAGCGCGTCGGTGACGCGTGGGCGCGATTCACAGCAGCCGCCGCCAAAAGACCTCCCAGACGACGCGCGCTACTCTGGCGCCATCTCGTAGCCATCGTCGGCGCATAACGCTTTTCTTCTCACCCTTTCGTCGTACCCTCCTCCGCTTTCCACCTCATGGTTCCGTTGCACCCTCCTCTCCGCCTTACTCCTCGCGTCTTTCATCCCCTGCTGCGCTCCGCGTTCGCTTTCGTCTTCCGCTGTGCTCGTTCGCTCGCCGCAGAAACGGGCGCCTAAGAGCCGCGCCCTAAAATGACAATTGCCATTTATCGTCTAAGACAGGCTGATACCAGTAATCGCAACGGTGTGAAGCAATTTCTTTGTCTAGATGCTGCCACGCTACCATACTCTGTATAATAGCATGCATCTCAGCGTCTACATACTCAAAAAAAAAACACAGACTCTCGCGTTGCAACTCTTATTGAGCACGATAGCACATTATAAAGTTATCTATACGACTGTAATATTTCTCATTGTCAAGGTGAATTACAAAGCGCAAAAGGGGGTAAAGATTTAAGGAAGCCGATTTTGTTTTTCCTTTTCGTATTTGCGCCTGAAAAACCATGTCTGCTACTGTAAACTATTTTCGAAAGAATGTGTAACTTCGTGACCTTTGAAGTCGAGTATAAATCAGAGGGCAGCCACAATTAATATAGCGCTTCTACAAGTAGCGCGTCTACCCATAAAAGCTTAGTGTTGTCTTTTTGCAGACAGGAATTATAGGCGAAAGACTACGGATAGAACCGCTGCCATTTGCGGGACGGACATTAAGTGGCGTACGGCCTCATCGTTTATTTTACGCGAGGAATATCATGGCCCGAGATGACGTTGAAGGTCAGTGTGTGATATTATTGTTAAAAGCCAACAAGTGCACCGTTCTAACTGGTATTATACGCGTGCCGTTTTAGTGTCCGGAACAGTAAATATCACAGGTAAGTGCTCGTTTCGTCCACTATAATCTTGTGCTGTTGCAAAAGTGAAACGTGATCAGAAGCTTTGGCACAATCTTTTTTCTTCAGATTTTGCGCTATGTGTTTGTGATGCAATGACATTTTTAAAACTTTTCCATTAAAGAATCAAACCCGCTGCTATTCGGTGCAGTCCTCCGATAGGTTCTGTCCTCTAACTGCGATTTGGATCGGCCATGTCGTCAAATCGAAAAACTGCTGCTCAAGATAGCTTAAGCTCTTTTAAAATAATAGGCATTGAAAATGAGAATGTAATCGAGAGTTCAACGGAAACCCACCTGCTCGGGATGAAACATGACAAAGAAAGACGTACACCGACCAAATAAAACTTTGGCAGCAAGACGTTTCGGCTTGCTTTTAAAGACAAGACGTTTCGTTTGTCATTCATTCTTTAAATGAGAATAAATGACAAGCGGAGTAAATTCAAGCATTACAGTATACTTTCTACGCTAGACCGCGAATCGGTGGGCAATAATCAAGCTCAGCTAGCATAATCACAAAACTACCGTATAAGTGTGCTTGGCATTTCCAGAACCATATGAAAATTATTCGGTTAGGCGTCACCATTAGCCGAGTAAGCCTTGCGTTCGGCTCCAAGAATCTTTTTACACTCCTACTGTCGGTCGGCTGCTTTCATGGCCGTAAGTAATGCGTCTATTCAGTAACTGCCGCAGCCAGTCTCTTAAGTTTTCCCATTTCTTGGGTTCAGTCCATATTCATGCTTGTCAAATCATTCCATTTCCCGAATAAATTGAGGTGGTGCTTTCTTTTTCGTACATTGCATTATACCAGAGTGCAGAGAGAATTGTCCCCAAAAACAAAGAAAACCTTTATTTTGCCCCAAAGGCAAGTTTCATAATCGAAGAGAATGAAGCTGCACTTTTCCGCGCTCCTGGATTTACATCACGATTTATGAACAAATGAGTGTTTTAAAAAATCGTGCCTCGATTTCTTGGAAAAATTGAGTCTCTTCTTACTAATAATCATCGATCAGCACTGAGAAAAGAAAGCAAATAAAACACGTCATTTCAATTCTTTTCCTGCAGGAAGCACGAAGAGGAAACGCTTTCAGCGATATTCCAACTACGCCGTTTTGGAACTTTACATCATAATCGACGTATTATTCTCAAAACGTTTTCCCAAGGATGCCGACGCGATCAACTACTTGGCCGTGACTGTAGCTTCAGTACGTTCTCGTTTATAGTTCGGTCATATTTCGGGATATTGGCATCAACTCCAACTATGTATATCGCATGTAATTTTCCATCTTATGCGGCAAAAGTGCCGCTGACACAAACATAAAACACAATACCGTGAAAACAATTGTTGTTACGTCAGTCCTACACTTAGTGCAGCGGTAGGCACCATGTAATGTTGACGAAAACCTTGTATCAAACTACCTCGTTCTGATTTTTAGGCTTTTAGTCTTGTAGCGCATGCAGCTCTGAACGAGCAAAAAGGAAAGTGGAAGGGGTAATGAAAAGAAACGGAGAACAGGGTGAGCTTTTCATTACCCCTTCCTTTTTGCTCGTTCAGAGCTGCGCTACAAGTCTAAAAGCCTAAAAGTCATGACATACAAACTCGCCCAAACTGCTACGCTATTGACCTCGTTCTGAGCTTTTACGAATATGTAAAACTACAGATCACTGTAATTAACCACTCGCTTCGACACTGCTGAGGCAGTAAAGGGAAACCAAGTTAGTTCACAGTGGTAAGGTATAATTCAAATAATTACCAGAGGAGTAAATGACGGCAAATTTTTCTTTTTCTATTGTCGGACCGAAGCCACAGCACCGGTACGTCAGTGTGCCGTAATAAATCTTAAAGCATTGTTTTAATTTGGGTTATTTTAAAGCATAAAAAGATCTCAAATCTTGCCTGGTTCCCTCGTTAGCTCCTTTAGAATAAGAATAAAATGTGATATCATCATAGATTGATGAACAATTAGCTAGAACCGAGAAGGTACTGAGAAAAAGCACGACGTCATGGGGAGCTGGTGGGCGAACTTCAACATGGCGTCGCAACTCGTTTAATTTTTTTCCCCCTTTTTCTGTACCTTTTCACTTACCAAGTTTGCAGTCACGATAAGAGTGACCTCTTTTATGTTTACCGAAAGGTAGTTTGCTAATGGTACGTTCCTTAATGTAATATGCCTCTTCAGTGTAATTTAATCTGTCTTTAAAGTAATCAGCTAAAAATATTGTTTTCATGCAGGTCAACCTTAGATACAAATCAGTCAGCAAAATCCACATCAAATTTAGCCTCGTCGGAATGCTCCGTCTCTCCAGCGAGGTGAGCAGGTTACAACAATCACCCGAGTGCTGCAAGTCGTTAGGGGATATCATGTTTCCTTCCAGCTTGAAGACGATTTTGTAATGATGGACGGAGATTACATGGACGGTCAGGCCACCCTCACGAGACTGGTGATGTTCTGTTACACGATGGGGCTGCACAACGCTGATATCAGATATTTCATCACAGGGTACGTTGTAGCCTCGTGTGAGAACTTTATTTCGCCTTAATTTGGCCTCAAAACAAGAGACACACTACAACACAGGAGAAGTGGCATTTCGTAGTTCTTTACACTGCTCGTGGCATAAAAGCAACACGTTTTTTTTTTTTCGCTTTTTTTTTCGCTAAAGCCGCGACATCACTGGAATGTACAACGGAAGAATGAACGCTATCATGGGAGGTAAGTTGTGCGGCCAGCAGTTATCGTTCTCGTGATAAAATTATGTATTATGATTCTGTAAAGTTTGATATCGCAATGTGGTAAACAAAAAAACTTCGGTAACACCCAGGTTATGCCTACGTTGGAGGACTCTGTTCCCTTGACGGCGTAGCTCTTGGAGAAGACAAACCAGGCCTATACGCAGGTGTGGATATTATGGCTCACGAGCTGGCACATTCGTAAGTTCGTCTTCTGTATATCGAAGTTGGTACCACAAAAGTAAAAAAAAAAAGTGAGTGTTATGTCACCAGTTCGCGACCTATGTAGTGTTCAAGAGCTCATAAATACGCTTTCAGAGTAAATGGCCAAGTGTCGAAGTAAGGAACAAGGTAACACAGTCCCACAGTATGTTATGCACTAAAGAACGTAAACGCAGCGCGCAACGATTACAAAGTGCAGACGAAACGGCTATTCATTAGCCATAATTACTTTGCACGATAACAGAGCGTACCCGCTCGGGGTATCAAATCAGCGCGGAATTATAAAGTGGAGGGAACGAGAGTGAAATGTTCTCTCTTTTCGACAAAAAAAAATAACAAGAAAGTTATTGGCCCTCGTCAAAAGCAGCAGCTATAGTTGATTGAGCATTTGTTTTCTTGGTTTTCGTAAGCCAACACGCACATAAAGATTCCGTCATGAAACGAAAATAGCAAAGAGGTTCAGCCTTACTACTACCGGCTCTACCGCTACCACTATAATACCTCTTCAGCAGCCGACCAGGTCACGTGCCAGCCGAGCTGCGCTACGCATGCACTAGGTCGCATAGATATTCCATAGATATTTTTTTTTTGCTTTCTTAACAAGAGCAGAAAATCTAGGAACTTTAGGTGCGGCTTAACTTAAAACAACATAGAACTAAGCGAGTTGATGCTGTTTCATGATTACGAGGAGCACAAACGACGAAGTTAATGAACAAAACTTTACGCAGGACAGGGCTCGTCCTGTGTGAATTCTTTATTCTTTGTCCTTGTCATTCGCGCTGCCCGTAATCAGTTAGACTTAACTAGTACACGCAAAGCTTGCAGGCGGCGTAAGCGGTAGCTGTTATGGTAGAGCGGTAATATGCTATGCTAAAATCTTACAAACATGCTATGCTAATCTTGCAGGCGCTCTCGATATCTTTTTTTTTTTTTGCAGCAAAGCTATTAAGGGCTCACTCTTCGATGATCGCGTCCGAATGTAGAAAAAAACTCTCATCCGCCGTATGCTGTATGCGCGAGCGAAGCGCGCGAGGGCGAGGGGCGCGCGCTTTCACGTGGAGCGAACACACGGCGGATAGCAAACGCGACTCCCCAGCGGAAGGGGAGCGGTGGGCGAGGAGGGCATCGAGGCACCCTAGATTGTGCTTGTGCGTGCTCGCTCTCCCACTGCGGCGCATGCACGCAGCCCTGCCGGCCTCTGCCGCCTGTGCCGACGACTCTCTATGGGCTCTCGCCGCCTCTCCCCTAACACTGTCAACAACGGCGTTAAGTCGTTCCGTCACGTAGACATCGTGCTAGTGTTCTTATCAGTTGTATTTACGACTCGCTATGGCCCGGCCGCGTATACGGAAAACATATACCGCGCAGAAGGGGGGCGCGTAGCCGCACGCCTATTGGCTCTCGCCGCAGGCCACTTCCGCCAGCATGGTGGTGCCCAGCGCAACGTTGGCTTCCGAGACTTGAGGTTTGTTTACGCGACGCGAGGGTCCGCTCTTGCGCAAGCAGATACTGCTCTCGTTAGCGCCCCGGTACCGCGACGGAAGCCGCGGTGCCGGACGCTGACGCGATCGAAGCAGCGATCATTGGGGTGTTGCGGCGCGCAGCGTAGCAACACCCCAAATAAAAAAAATACTGCTCCAGTCAGGTATTCATTATATTCATTATATTGTATCATTATTGCAAAATCTATACATATCATCACTTGGATATGCATTTTCAGTAGATTATTTATCAATAGGCACCGTTTTCAAGATCAGTAGACTCTCAGGTAGGTAATAAGGGTTTCTCAAGAATGTGCCGCTGTGCGACCTGCGTAAGCCACGTGTACACTCGCACCGCCGTTTCTTTGTCGTCGTTCCAAGCGCTTGCGTGCCTAGTTACCTTCCGCTCTCCCAGCGTGGCGGTCCCGTCGCACGTGTCTAGTTTCCTCCGGCTCCCCGCGGTGGCAGTAGTCTTCCACGCGAATGTATGCCGCCGATCAAGACCGCCGATCAAAATAAAAGTGTGTGCGCGTACGTCTTGCTTCAGGATGACCGCCGTCGCCACTCAAGAGAAATAAAATTGCCCATACCTTTAGTGTAAACTCTGTGTCACCGCTAGGTCGTATGCTAAACTGCTTTGCTGGTAATCCACCTTCACAGCAGTGGAATAGCGCGCGATTTATTTATTTATTTATTTATTTATTTATTTATTTATTTATTTATTTATTTATTTATTTATTTATTTATTTATTTATTTATTTATTTATTTATTTATCTATCTATTTATTTATATTTACATACTGCAGCCTGTTGTGAGTGTGTATATGGTACAAGTAAACACTTTCAAAACAAGAAAACATGCAATATAAAAAATAAGTTTGAGGTACAAATAAACAAATATAAGTGAACAAAGACGATTAAACAAATAAACAGTGCCGTAAAAAAACGTGCTAGAAAACAATGTGGTTCAAGGTATACACAGAAAGAAAGACCAGTCATTCAATATATGCTTTACCTGCTTGACCTCAGATTGGGTTGCGTTCACGACGGTGAAGGCCCGAGAAGCGAAATACCTGGACACGCGGGTTCCATAAAGCCCGAATGTGCTGCCTACCTAGGCTACCTAATGAGCTACAGCGGAAACAACGGCAAAAACCACTACCACTTCTCGCCCTGCTGTCAAGCACAGATCAAGCTTTTTTTAAGGTAAGTGTTCGTATCGTTTCGTTTAACCCTCGCATCTTTTCGACTTGCTGGACGAAGTGGATATATATACTCTTGCTTGCGATCGACATGCAGATCTAATTATGTCACCTTGTTCCAAGGAGGTGTTACATTGTGGCCCTCGTGCGAAGCACAGCTGTCACTTCAGGTGCCCAAGGAATGAAAGTTAATCGGCGTCTCGCACTTCCATTACTCTAAAGTTTGCTCGCCGCGACGGCTCTCTGGTAAATGCATTCTTAAGCTTAGTACAATTAAGGTCGAGGGTTCGGTACCCCGCCGCGACTTCTGCATCCCGGTGCAAATGAACGAAATAAGGAAGCTCGCGAATTCGTAGAAATAAATCAACCAACGCTAAATAATTATTTTTTCTTGCGCTAAGTACAGTAGGAAGCCACAAGGACAAAGCGGACACTGGATATGAAGCGGACACGAAGTGACACACGGGAGCTGATAGCTCTTCATAGCTCTTCTAAACGTTAAATATCCCCACGTGGTCCTGGATGAACTGTAATTGTTTTCACGGCAGAATATTTCACGCCTCAACTCATGCAATGAAGGCATTTACCGTCTACCACCACCGGAAAGACCAGCGAGTTTGTTGCTACAGCCTTTCTTTATTTTTCTTTACAATTCGACATTTTCATCCAATCAATGCAGCTGTTGCCTAGTAAGAACGTTTCTGCGTACTGGTGACTTATTCATTGCAGGTTAGTGTCCGACGAATGCATACAGAAGACGTTCCAAGTAACCCAAATCATCCCAGGGAAGGGATTTCTACCGGGACACTGGATTAGCCCACACAGATACTGCGTGATGAAACAACCCAAGTTAAAAATAGCTTCAGCGACTACGGTGAGCAATCGCTGCTTCTACTGCCTTTTCCGAGCCAAACAACAGCCTATATTTCAATTACAAAGCTCGGAATGTACTCATTAGTCTATTTCTTCCTGTAGCTGAGCGCCAAAAAGAACTGCAAGCTGCCATGCCAGTACCTTGCTGGTAGTTTTACGAAAACAGTTGAGTACGACGCTTTGGACGGAATGCCTTGTGAACAGGGCAGGGTAAAGCCTTTCGTGTGCACTTCTTTTATTATTCTGCAAGTGTTTGTTGTTGTGTTTTGTTTGATAACTGCAGACAAATTGGTAGGTAGGCTACATAACTGCCGGCTATACCCCAAGATACACCTAAGAAGTTCCCCATGTACCACGTGCACATAAACACACAAACATACAATGTTCCAAAAACAAACGTAAATATAAACAAAAGGCAAAAATGTATAATCAGAGGCATTCCGTATGCACCCGACGTTAAGAAAAAGAAAACTTTGTCCACTGTGCAATGAAAAACGCTACACGTATAACACATATATGACATTGTTCAAGTAGTCCTGAAATCCCAAGTCTTCGGAAAGCATGCCCTATCAAAAGTTGTAACAGAGATTAGCATTAGTCTAAATTAGTCTCAGCAGTGCTGTATATTAGTCTTGCAGAAATATTTACTAATGTAATAGGTTAAATTTGCATTAGTCTTGGGGTGGTACGTATTAGAATAAATACTCGCCAGTTGCACATAGTGCGAATGTACGCAATTGCGTGAAGCAGTGACTATACGTAGTTGTCCGATGTGACTGCACGCCGAATAGAGAAACGTAATTAGTCGCAACACTAATAGGCCAGCTTGAGTATATTGCAGGCTATATTGGTCTATTAGATTATTATATTCTAAATTCATTATAATGAAGTCGCACACGACACGAAAATACCTTCTTTATATCAGATATCCGATATTCGCTAAAAGCCTATGTTCGTTACACACCGATACCAGCGATATAATCATTTCTTACCTATTGTTATATTCGATTATTTGCTCTCTCCGAGAAGTTACGACTAAAATTAGTTCAGTCCTGTCCTATTATCTAGTACTATATTACATTAATGCTAGTGTCCATAACCTGATACGATGTTAGCTTTTCTTATTTATTGTGTTTCAATATTTGGCTTGTGTGAATACAAAGTAATTTTTAGTTAAAAATGTTTAGAGAATGAACATTTTCAATGTATCTTACGCTTCCTGAATGGTGGCGTGTACGTGAGAGATGAATGCTACAAAATAAGTTTTAACCAGCAAACAACAGTACGTTCTTCTTCAAACACAGGCGTTTGATTGCACGGGAGAATCCTGAGACATTGAAGGTAAATTAGGTCAACGCAAACAAGTTACATCGCAGTTCCATAATAGAAAATAAATGTGGCTCACTTTACTGGACTTTATCTATTTTTACGTACACGGAGGAATGCAAAAAATGTCTCAGTTTAGCCCGAAAGGCGAAGCATCAATTGCGATAGCAAATTACTAGAGAGCTATAAGGAGCAGGGATAGTAGTTTTATCGGCTGCATAAAGTTGACACATTCGCTTACTAACTAAATTAACAAGCGTGGTATCAGCGCGCACAAGCAAACATGAATAAATCGCAATCGATGACCGCAGACAACCACTATCAAAACGCTGGCGTGGGGAAGCGCAGGCCGCCGCAACGAGCGAAGGTTCGTGCGGTCTATCGCTTCAACGGAAACTGAGCGGCGAAAGTACAGCGCATACAAAGGTCAGAGCCGTGTGGAGGTCGCTTGCAAGATACGGTGCGCGCGACAACACCGACAGCCCGCACCGGCGCAAAGTACAAGAACGCGTTTGTTGGCAAAGTAGAAGCCGCCCCCTCCCTCCTGCGCTGCCTTCCCGCTTCGCTCCTTTCGCGTGGGAGATTGCGTCGCCACTTCCCCTTGCGCCCGGTTGCAAGATACGCATTTGGTGCCGCAGCACAGCGTCGCCCCCCTCCCTCCCATACCCCCACAGTGTTTCGCGCGACGTCGCGTTTGCTCTCTGCCGTGCGTTCGCTCTCCGTGAAAGCGCGCGTCCCCCGAGCGCCGTAACTCGCACATACGGCGCATCGCCCTTGGACTTTATACAGAACCTCACGGCGACGGCGACAGCAAAGCCGACGGTAGAAATCCGCTTGAAGTGTCCATATAATTACTATCACAATAAAACCTAGGATGAAAGAAAGAGACTATAGACACAGCATGACGCTAGACAGCTCCCTCGGCAAGGCAACCTCATCTGACGAAGTCCCTGCTTTCATTCGAGAAATTTGGACTCTTGAAAAACAGGAACTACGTGGTTGGATGACCCTTAGAGGCATTGCTCGGTTTGTGGAAGCATTTAGCAACAACTTCGTCACCATCGGGGCTTGCCACCCGCTCTACACTACCTCCTGCTATATGCCCACTCGGTGGCTAGAATTTACCATCCCACTATCCTGTGGTGAGGGCCTATTTACCATAAGCGTTCCTTTATATGTTTTTATCACTAAGCTTTAAGATTGTCACATGCCGATCGGTTTCAGTCTTCTTCCACGGAAAAAAAAATCGAGGACGTCCAAACAACCCAAGACGCGCTGCGAAAGGTGTGCCAGAAGTCACGTGTCAATTAGGCTTGACTGTTTTCATGTTTCATATATAATGGGCAAATAGCAACGGCCGCGAAAGGTGCTGGTTCATCCTTGTGTGACGCAACGTAAAGCGGAACGCACACTCTCTCACTTTGAGCGAGTGAGTTGGAAACGACAGTCCAAAGTCATTTAGCAGAGAGTGATATGTCGAGGGACCGAACAAAGAGCGATGGAACGAAAAATGTTAGGCCTAACATTAAGAAACAGGAAGAGAGCGGTGTGGATCAGAGAACAAACGGGGATAGCCGATATTCTAGTTGACATTACGCGGAAAAAATGGAGCTGGGCAGGTCATGTAATGCGTAGGATGGATAACGGGTGGACCATTAGAGTTACAGAATGGATATCAAGAGAAGGGAAGCGCAGTCGATGACGGCAGAAAAATAGGTGGGGTGATGAAGTTAGGAAATTTGCAGGTGCAAGTTGGAATCAGCTGGCGCAAGACAGGGGTAATTGGAGATCACAGGGAGAGGCCTTCGTCCTGCAGTGGACATAAATAGGCTGCTGCTGATGATGATGATATGTCAAGGCTCTGCTCGTTGTTTTATTGGGGGCGAGCTCCGCCACTGGAAAAACTGGCGCCCCCGTCGGCGTGACGTGGTATGAGGGATCACGTGGACACAGCGGCCGCGTCGTCTGCTTCGGAAGTGTCGAAGCGAGCTGATAACGAAAGTAATTAGTCCCACCTGCGCTACCATTCGGATTAAGTGGGGATATTTTCCCGCTTCGGGTGCCTGCTTGGCAACACTTGAAAGCGCTATAACAAGTGGTGGCTGCCTTTGAAGGCGTCCGACATGGTAGGCTATTGCTCGGTACCGCAGTGTCGGACGCGCACGCAACGGAGCCTGGTGTCAGCCTTCACGCATACCCGCAGGCCAAGAAGCTGCATTGAGCTTGGATTGCGAAACTTAGAACCGGGAGGCAGCCATCGGCTACAAGAACTTCAGCGAGGAAGATTTCTGCTACGGCGTTAATTGGGCTACCCCTCTCTCCTCCTCTTTCTTTCTCTGTTTAGCGCTCCCTACGCTTTATCAAACTTTTTTAATGCGAAAGCATTATATGCCCCATTACGCAAAAATCCGTCGTCGTAGTCGGCGGCGTGACCACATGATGATACCAAAAATGGCCGACGGCAAAGAGTAAAAACACGTCAAATTTCTCAGTGAGCTTCCTACAAAATAAATTACTGAAAAGAAAATTAGGTAAATTTCGGTCTGGGTAGGGTTCGAACCCGGGCCTTCGGGGTGTGAGTCGAGCACGCTTCCCCGATGCCACGGCGGCTCTTTTTTTTTTTTTTTTTTTTTTTGTAGAACATGGTATTTATTACAATGAATGAAATGTTGTATATACAGGAACTACTTAGAATAATATGAGCACCAGGCGGACATAAGTAATCACACGTCAGCGAGCAGTCCCCATAAAGAAAACTTCACACACAGCAACACTGTCCATCACAACAAAAACTTGAAAGGTGAAGTTAAACACCTAATCAAAAGTGGATACCAATCCTGCTGACATTCTTCTTGGCCGTAAATGTCGTTTAACTGCGTAATCATCTGAGCGAAATGCGATCTTGAGGAAATTGTTCTTTCTGCATTTCGGTCTTGCATACGAGTTTTCCATAGGCTATGAGGCCTATCAGTAAAAACATATCGAATGGTACATCATCACACGGAGCAACAAAATATCGGATACTGTGTGAATTTAGATCAAAATATTTTTGCAAATTCAGTGATGCTACCGCGGACTTAGGATTTGGAGCAATTTTTGGAGCACCAGAAATCTCATTTTGGAGAACTTTGGAGCAGGCAATTTGCCATTTGGGAGCAGCTTGGAGCAGCTAATTTTTCCCATCCTTAAGTATTTCGAAAAACCGAGTGGCAATTTACATTCAAAGACCCGAATAATTCGCATGTTCTTACGAGAACCTTGGTAAACATTTCCATCCATTGCAGATCTCGTGGAGAATAAACCTCCAGGGAACACACATTACTTCACTCAATAATGCAAAAATAAAGGCAGTCATAGGAATAACCTCTGCAGCCTTTTTTTTTTTTTTTCAACAGAAGCAAACAAATACAGAATACTGGATCAACAAAATTATATTTTATGAAATAACACTATAAACACAATGGTGTGATTGTCGAAATGTGGAACTACTGCCTTATAACGTGTTGCTTTATATGTGTTGCACGACGTGCAATAGAAAAGTAAGTTTGATGTGTTAAAATAAAAGGAAAAGGCAACTAGTATATTGAAGATGCATATAGGTTTCTTGTGCGCATTGCGGCAAAACCAAATTAGACATTTAATAGATCGCGTGCCAACATGAGTACATCAGAGCGTGACAAAAAAGGCAGAAAGACTGGGAAAAAAAGGCTGCCCACCAAATTTGGCGGTAAAAAGCGGTCAAAATGTTGGTGTTGTCACCACCCTAAAACGGCGTTGCATGTAGGCTCCCTAATCGGGACGCACGCGCTAGTGCCGTTTCGCCTCCTGTTTGCAACTAAAAGCTCGCCCTATCATCACGTTGCACGTTTTAATTCCCCGGTGGCGTAACTCGGCGATAGGCGCCGTCAAACCCGAGACTGTTTGGCGCAGTTAGGCGCAATTTTCGTCGATTGTATCAGGATGGCGCAGTATATCCCATTTGGCGCACTTTGGCGCAGTTGGCGCAGGAGTGGAATCACTGCAAATTTCTATGGATAACATCCCAAAATAAAATGGCATCCTTACAAACTATAAAACAGTGTTTCATGGTTTCAGGCACGTCCCAAAGGCGGCAATTAATTGACGAAACGAAAATGTTCTTTTTCGGAAGCCATGTTCTAACGGGCAGGGTTTCAGTGTGTAATTTGTAAAAGAAAGTTTTTGTATAAGAGGGAACTGGCATTTTGCGCACTCTTGCAAGCACATCATGTCCTGGTAATGTGATTATACGGATCGATAAAACAGCAGTGGGAACAACATCGATATTAAATCTTTGTAAAGATGTTTTCGTGACACACTGAACAAATAATCTTTAGAAAAGCAAAAAGTCAGAAAAGAAATAGAAAAATAAACCTCACACATAAACCACCATAAACAAGGTCTAAAAATTTGATTTGAGGACACAACCAATTCTGACAGGACATGAAACAGGTTAACCTGCAAGAAGGCTCATAATACCGGATGAGAGTTTTGCCCAAAAAAAGGGAAAGCGCGAGACTAACTGTCGCACATATAAATGCACCAACCCTAACCCTCCAGTACTCACTGGTCAAAAAATGTTGTCGCAGCTCATAGGTTCAAAACTGGAAGACCACATGAACATTGAAAAAATCCTGTGAAAATGTTCAATGTAAAGCCTTGCACAGTGAAGAACCTGAAAACATAAAGAACTATGGTTGCCAAAAACATGTTGCAGGCTTCTGCTCTTCCAAATATTGAAAGGCGGTGCGGGACAAAGGTATTTGTGTAGCACTGGAGCGCTGGAACGCGCTCTCTCCAGTAGTGTGCACTGAACTTGTAGGCATGCAGTGGAACACCTAGTATTTAGGTGGCACACAAGACCACTCAATGCCCGCATAATGTGATATCCCAATATCCAAACCTTAGCCCTGAGCTCTTAGTGCTATTCATCTGCACACCGGAAACCAGAACCAAACTCTTCTACAATAAAAAAAGGTTTATCGATGCTGGGCTTGTCTTTGCAGAAGAATGCGATATTATCCGTGTATGCTAACACTTTTACCCGATTACAAAGAATATTAAAACCACGAGCACTGCTGCAGTTCAAAATGCTCAAACAGAGTGGTTCTAAGTAAAGGGCGAAGAGGAGCGGGGACATAGGACATCCTTGTTTCATGGAAGAACAGATCTGGACGGGATTTGAGAGGCTACCATTGACAGCAAAGTGAGTTGAATGACTATAACAAAGTCGAACGCCAGTAAGCACTGTGGATCCCACATTGGCGTGTTCTAGAAGAGAAAATAAAGAAGAATGCCGGACCCGATCAAATGCTTTTGCGAGGTCGACCTGAAGCATTGCAAGTTGATCATATAAGAAGTCGAACAGTACACAAGAACTGTGCGAGCGACGTGTACATTAGTTTGTATGGAAAGGCCTTTGATACCACATGTTTGATGAGGACCAATAAGAATTGAAATCGCTACCTGCAAAAATTTTGTAGTCAACGTTTGACAATGTAATCGGTCTATAACCATCAACAGAACGTAATTTTTCTGTCAGTACTTTTAGGTATTAACACTGTGTGGCTTTTTGTGAAAGACTGTGGTAAGTCCCCTAATTCAAAACTTGTTAAAATATCTTCAGTAAAACAGGCGTAAGAATGGACTTATTTTATAAAATTCACCCGAAATACCATCGTGACCGGGAGTTTTTGACATGGGTAACTGATCAATGGCAACCTCTACCTCCGGTTTAGTAAAGGGACTGCTAATGACTGAACATTCTTATCAGTTACAGGAGTTATTAAAGGCACAAAGTACTGTAGAAGCTAGGTATTCTGGGGACGTATTCTGAAACGTTCCACTTCGGCGACAGTACGCCTAGGCGACAATTTCGCTTTAGGCGAGCGCTGATTGGCTGGTTGAGCAAAATTGGATGAGCTGATTGGCTGGTTGAGCCCGACGTCATTCAATTTTGCGCAACCAGCCAATCAGCGCGCGCCTGAAGGCGAAATTGTCGCCTAGGCGAACCATCGCCAAAGTGGAACGTTTCAGAATACGTCCCCTGGTCTCCAGAAGCATCACTGAAGAGCGCCGAATAGTAGTCTTTGAATTGAGACAGAATATCATTTGTGTCAGCTATTAATGCGTCTTTCGAATACATATTGGTAATAACTTTCGCAGAAGCGTGGCGCCGTTCATCAATCAAAGCTTGATGGGTCAGCTTCTCAGAAAGCAAGAATTGGTTATTACGTGACCGAACACGGGCGCCTCTATAGCGCATCAAACTTTTGCAAGTCGCATTTCACGTTTGCAATGTTATCAGCGTACGTTTCAGGAGATTCACATTCAAGCTCATAAAGGCTATGAAGACTTTTCACCAATTTCTTACTATTTTTTGTAAAATGACTTAATACAGAACCAAATTCAATGGCAACTGATCTGATTTCCTGCTTAAAAAAACTCCCCACGCAGCGAATATAGTGGCAAAACAAGAGCGAAGCAATTTTTCGGTGCTAAGCATACCTGATTAGTAAACATTTTGTCACCAATTATAGATGAATTTAGCTTCCAGAGTGCCCACTGAGCTCGAAAACTAACACAAGTGTCTCCGCCTAGTCGCGTAATTACCATGCAGTGGTCGGAGAACGAAATAGGGTGAGTTTTGCATAGGAGACTTCTAGAAATTAACGATGACGAAACATATATATATATATATATATATACAATCGAGTCTAGAATGTGAACTTCCTTGAATGTGCATATATGAACATGATATTTGCCCCGATGCTCCCATATTTATGAGGCCCGCAATTTCAGTGATGTTACATAGCACTTCACTACTTTTGTCCCTATGGGTGTTACGTAATGAACAGTCATTCACGGCGCACACGCAGTTGAAGTCTCCTAAGAGAACAACAGTACGGTAACAATCCAATAAAGGAGCTAGATTTTCAAATAAGGCAATTCGTTCTGTAGAATCATTGAATGCATAAACGTTAACGATGCCCCATGGTACGCTATGCAGCAAGATATCAGAACATATCCACCGCCCTTCAGAGTCTACATTATAAGTGAAGGCGATATACGGAAGGATCTTCCTCAGAAACAAAAGGCAACCTGACGATAAACCAACTGCATGAGGCACACAAACATTGCACTCGGACAAAAAAGGGCTCTAATGCCCTTGCAGTGTCATCACTTTCAATTTTTGTCTCTGCATGAAGCGCAACAAAGTCGAGTCGTTTGCTAGATAACAGTCGGAGTAGCTGCAACTGCTTCTGTCGGGACAGGAGCCCTCGTATATTAAGTGTTGCGAAAGCATCATTAAGTGATGCTTTCGTATTCCCACATGTAAGCAATCTCAAGTGTCTTTGTCAATGTTTTTTTTTTAGTTCCCTGAAGAAATATCAAATAATTTCCTCTGCCCACATGCAAGTATATCTTGCGCCATGGCGCAAACCAACCCTTGCATAATTGCTACGGCAATACGCACAATCTGCTGTTTACACTGATTTATAGTCGGATACAACTTAAGTTTGCAGTGAAGCCCCGCCCATGCCCTCATAACCGCCAGTCATTGTTCCTCCGCGAGGCTGCAAATAGTTCGTACTTCAAACTTTCCCTGTTACCTATATAAGGTGGTAACCAGAAAAATAAAACTATAAGCGTGTAATTTTATACGTTTTCACTCTTCTATTGTAATGGAACGTAAAAGTACAACAAGTACAGTCATATCAAGTACGACGCCATTTTGAAAAGGTCGCATGACGGCGATTTTGTTTGCTTCTGTGATTGGCTGCCGGAGTAACACAACCCCGCGCAGTCCGTATGCCTTTGTTGCCAACTGCTGCTTTTTTAGGTTGTATCCTACTATAGGCGCTATACTTTCCATCTTAATTTCTCTTTTCCTTTGCAGTGGTGCGAGAATGGAGTGTGTCTTTGAAGATAAGGAAACACCATTCGTACGATACTCTCACTTCTCACAATAAAATGTTCCGTTCAGAATTAGTGAATGAGTTATTCGGTCCTCCCACACGTAACTTGGGCTTCATGGATCGGTTTCTTTAGAGCACAGCTCTTAGGCGCCCGTTCCTGCGGCAAGCGCTGGCCTTGTCCCTCGTAACCGAGCGAAGACCACAGCGAAGGGTGAAAACGAAGGCGGAGCGCAGCAGAAGATGAAAGACAGCGAATAGCAAAGAAAGCGTGAGGAAGAGAGCGGAGGAGGAGGGCATGAGAAGAAAAGCGTAGTGGCGCGCAAGACGGGCTTTGTGGCGACGATGGCTACGAGATGGCGCCAGAGTAGCACGCGTTGCCTGTATGGAAACACAGCGCTGCGCGAGTGGAGGTGGTCTGTCTGCGGCAGCTACTGTGAATCGAGCTCAAGCATCAACGCCGCCCTGCCACCTGCTATCTGCCGATTAGCGAGGAAGTCGTGCCGCACTTCGCTCAGTTTGTAACGTGCCGCACGAGACAGATTGTCCGTGCCAGCCGTCGGCGTCGTCCTGATATCCCGTATAAAGTCCAAGTGCAATAATATCGCGGCCGCGCATCGTATGTTGTGGGTGCGAGACCCGCAAGATGGCAGGGAAGGGGGGGTAGAGGGTATTTTTTCGTGCATCCTGCGCATAACTGGAATTGCCTTCCCAGCCATACTGCTACAATCACCGACCCTACTGGCTTCAAATATAGCATCGAAGAAATTGTGTGTTGGCGATAAATCATAGGATTTCCTGTATGCACTACTGTGCTCATAATTATTTTTTCTTTGCCTGTACCCACTCCTCATGTATTGCCACTCATGGCCCTTGAGGTATTATAAATAAATAAATAAATAAATAATAAATAAATAAATAAATAATAAATAAATAAATAAAAGGAAGCTTTTTTTCAATCCCTCCCCACAATTTGGCGTGTCGTCGTCATTGTGGTGGTGGTGGTCGTTGTCTTCGTTACTTGCCTCGCCGAGCAGAAGCTCTATTTATGGGGAAACAATCAATTTCGCGACATTTCAAACAACTCCGCACACACTTTCTGGCGCTGTGGCAAGCTCACCATCTTCGCACACTGCCAGGAACAAAATCTTTTGTCCGTCTGTTTAAAACAAATGTGTTCGGTGCCAAGTCCTGCGGTATCTCGCAAAGGTGATAGCATGACCAAAATTAATAGCTCAAGATTAAATTCCTTGATGTGATACAGCAACAAGGCTAGGTATTGCAAAATATAAACATGATTACTACATGTGTGTCTTCTTGATTTCCTCATTTGTGGCAGCCACCTTTGGCCAAAGAAGAGGGGGGGCCAGTGATCATTGATGTCATGACCTATCACCTCAAGGGTACCAATTGGTTCGTGGAAGCAAGTATTATAGTAAATTACTCAGTGCGCTTTGACACTCGTATTTTTATTCGCTTTATTTTTTAGATATTAGTGTTTTTCAGCTTTCATTAATGCAGAACAGAGACAATTCGAGAACATCATGTCAGGACTCCCGTAACAAGACTATTTTAAATTAAATTCTGGGATTTCCTGAGAGGGGACTCCAGATCAATCTTCACCACGTAGGGTTCTTGAGCGCGCGCGCATCCAATGCACGGTACACGAGTGTTACTGCATTCTGCCTCCCATCAAAATGCGGTCGCTGTGGCCTAGGTCGAACCCACAACTTCGTGTTCCCCGCTGTGGCGCATGATGCCATAGCCACGGTGGGGAACAAAAATAAGTTGCTCGAAGAGTGGAGAGACGAAAGACAGGTGCATCGTGCTTTTTTAAATGAAGCTTGTATTGCCTCACAAGTGTCGGCGGTGGTGGTGGCATGGTGGCGTCACACAAAAATCCCATCAAAAACCTGCCCAAACCTCGCGTCTCGTTCACTTGATATATACCAAAATTGGCATGGAAGGGTACAAATGTACTACTAACATGACTGATCGGTCATAACATCAATAACATCAGATGCTCGTTAGTTACGTCACGATTAACGATAATAAAATCAAATGTGGCACATACCCGTTTTGGATATGCGGGTATGAGCCAGGGACACGAAAGAAAGAAATAAAACACGTGTGGCTCATACCGGGGCTGATCGCTGATCCCATCTACAGACTTTCAGCATCTCGGTTTTGGCTGGAATAATCAGTGGTGTCCTTCTCGGCAGTTAGAAGTTACATTCTCCAAATTACGATCCCGGAATTGAATTTCTATTTACATAGAGCTGGTCTGACGATGGCCCCTCTGTGCCAAAATTGTAAGGAAATTGAAACAATAGACCCCTACTTTTTATCATGCCGACGTTATTCAAACCAGAGAAAGATATTACTCGAAGCTCCACTCTGCAAAATTGGATTAAGATTAAATACACCAGTATTATTATCATTTGGGGCCTCCACCCTCGGCTATTGTCACAGAGACGTTTGTTGCGCAGTGTTTCAATTTTTAACAGAAACAAGACGATTACCCTGTTAATTATTGTAACTTTATTCTACCTATCAGATCAGTATTCATTTCACTGAAATTTGCTCTCCAAATTCGTTATTAACATTGTATTTTTTCTGACCTTGATAATAACCTCATTTTTCACCCTTCAGTTAGTCGACTGCTCGTTGGCGCATTACTCTAGTTATAAAAAATTTTCTTTGTTTTTGTTTTTGCCTTCTTTTATTTTGCGTATCTCATTGTCAAAAATATATTTTTTTTTTTAACTACCTACTGCCGCCCGATTCTTGGCCTATCCCCCTCAGTGGGTGCGAGCCATGATAAAGGATCATCATCATCATCACCGGGGCTGCACATTTCAGCTCCGCTGGTTTACCATCTTTATGGGGTGCATGGGCGGTGTGTTTGAGCAACGGCGCCGCGAACTCGCTCGGGAAAGGGCTCGTCGTCGACGTGTCGATTCTAGCATGAGGGCTTCCGAAGCCCAGGCGAAATGTCAGCGAAGAGCCGCCGACCCCGAGTTTAGGGCAAATGAAGTGGAACGCCTGCAACAGCATCGCCTTGCCACAAGCTTCACTTGCCCCCATTTTCTCGACAGGAGAAGGGCTGGTAATTTTTTTTTCTTTACTTGTAAGGATGCATGCCCATGCAACGACTTCAATAAAAAAATGTTATCCCAGTTTTCCTAACTGAAAATGTTTCGCCGTGATTCTTTTCAGTATGCCTCAGGTTCGAGATTGGTTACAGCAGCTGAGTGTTTCCAAAACCTCCATCACCTCGTGTTGCCAGCAAGCCATCATGCCAAGAGTTGCATACTGCTCACTTAGTAGCGTACCATGTGGAATGCATTTGTGGCATTGGGGCACCTATTCTGTGTTGCGCAAAATGGATGAGTTGTCGCTGGGCGCCGCCGCACATGTGGGCTCAGCTTCTCACAGGCTATGACTGGGGGTGTGACCCGGCCTAAACCTGTCGTGCCAACAAGCTTCCAACCTATTCGGTAAAGTCCAACAGATTACAACAGTCGGAGCAGCCATGTTCCTGTCAGAATCTCTTGGAATCTTGGTGGACATAGCTGTTGATAGGATTAGTCGTACACCGGATTGTATGTGGAATCTTACCATATGCTTTCTGCTGATATGTTGTACAATGTGGCAACAATGGTACAATGCTGCGTCCGATATCACTACATGCAATGCATCTTATATTTGAATGTGGCTGCACCGACTCGTGGAATCTGGGCCGGGATTTTGTAGCAATGCCTTTCCGGTAATAATGCCTTTTCGCGCTTATCACGCTTTGTCAATGGTCAGAGCGATGGTCCACTCGCGTTATCAACGGGATCAGCTGGCCGTGAGCGGTGGATGATAAGACTAGTATGGAAAAGTCATTAGTCATCGCTACAAAATCCGGCCCTGATCGAAATTTGTTGGGTGCAGTTGTAATCAGTACAACAAGTCCTACAACAGATATCACACAGACAATCATAGACAAATGGTGAATACATTTACAGCCTGCCAAAAAAGTTTTGAAGCAGTGAATTTAAAAAAAGATAAATTTTATTGAATTCTACCACACAACCTGGAATTCAGGGGTGTGGTGACCATCGCACTAGGAATACATACCAAATTTTTAACTTTTGCAGAAGGTACAGTGCTCAGCGATTGAAACGCGATACTTGGACAATATGGCGGCCGGAGCTTGTTGGGCCACCAATGATCGCTGGGTGATTGCTGAGGGGGCCGAATGCAGTTACGATGCATCAGAAAGCTTGTCGATTTCATGTGACACAAAAATGCATCATCTAAGTGTCACCAGGGCACACCGGTGGTGCAAAAAAGTGCCGGCCGCCATGTTCTCCGAGTATCGCGTTTTAATCGCTGAGCACTGTACATTATAAGTTACAATTTTTACTGTTATTTTTTTTATCCTGTGCTCTACATTTTGTTGTTTGGAGCATGTCAAAACCATCCTATCCAACAGATGACATGTTGGAAAGATGGTTGCCCAGCCTGTTGGAGTGTGTTGAAATTTATTGTGAATCTGATGAAGCTCGCTTAAATTATGGCAAATCAGTTCTGCAGAAGCCCGCAAGGCGAAGAAAGGTTAATGAAAGAGAGGAATTGTCATCCACCCAACTGTAGCAACACATTTCAATTTTGTCGGATGCCTTGTTGGCATGACTAGCTGTACAGTGGATTGGCTTTATTTTATGCATATGATTCACGTTACACATGGTACAACACGTCAAACGATACAATGTGCAACACATATGTGAAAGATAGCTAGTCCAACTGTTGGAACTTGATGGAATCCGTTAACGGCTTGTTAGATGCGGCTGTCGGTATGTCAGGTTGTATGCCACATTTTAAGCCTCTCTTGTTTCATAAAAGACTCGGAAACAGTGGACAAAGCAGCTACCCTATAACAGTGCTAAAAAACCCTGCGATGCCAGCACACTGGCTCCAAAACCAAACTCTATATGGCACACTTGAGGCACTGCCTGGTTATTACACAACATTAACATATTTATTCTTGATCTGTAATAAAATTAGTTCAACTGTGCGACGATGTAGACTAGGTGTCATGTTGCTCACAGCAACACGTGGAAGCGTGGCACACGGCTGCCATCTTGCGCCTCCCAGGCGAACACTTCGCCATGATTGTCGACGGCATACAGATGCTGCTGGTCCTGGGAGTAGGCCAGGCTGCACAAAAAAGGGAGAACTCAGTATCGGCATGCAACAGGAGGCAGACACACCTTAGAAACATTTAGCTTATTCGTATACATACTATCGCTTAACAGAATACCGGAACACCAGAGATGTGGACAGAGTGAGCTGAGGTAGTAGTGACATCTTGTTAAACTTTATCAAATGTGTTAAAATGTTTTCGTGTTGTGTGGGTGTTCGTCGAAGAAAATTATTGAAGAACTGCATGCTTATGATTACAGTAGAACCTTGTTCATACGTTTTGGAAAAAAACATGAGAAAAAACATACTATAACCAGGAAAACATATGATCCGTAGTAACTAAAAAATGCGAGACTCAACTGTATTTGACATCTACGTAATGCAAAGCATTGCACGAATCGCTTGTGGGGCTACGGCGGCTCTAGACACACATGTTTTGTTGTTTTACTTTTGTGCAGTGTTTAAAGACAGCGATGAAACAAAATCGAGCTGGTGGGCGCCGCCGAATGCCACCGAAGCGAAACGTGACGCTCACATCGAGCCCCCCACAGCACGTTTGGATTATCGCCTACTAAAAGCGTGCAGTACGCTATCAATGGCACTACGCCCCACACGCTGTAAAACAGATGGGTGAAGATGCTTATCGCAATAGGTTTGGCAGTGATAGCAGCAAATGCGGCGTGTGACGACTGGGAAGGAGAATTGCTGGTACCGGAATAAGAAACTGGGTGCGCGCCCCGGTGTTTTCACTTGAGACAGGCAGGAGAGTATTGCGATGAAGCTGCCACAGCAGGCGGCTATATACCGTATCTTCCAGTCTACAAGTCGCATCTTTGTATAAGTCGCACCCCCCTCAAAACGGCAGTTTTTCCGAAAGAAAAAATGTTTATAAGTCGCACCGGTGTGTAAGACACACCTGTTGATTCAGTAAACAATTTCAAAAAATTACAATGACGTTTCACTTCGTGAACGCGTAAGCGTATGGGTGCCATTCCTATATAATTGCGACAGCAATGATATGGACACTCCAGGCGCATTTCTGCCGTCGTGGTCGCAGCGATGTTCCACATAAAGTCGAAGGGCGATAACATCGTCCCCGCGCGCCATGTGCTGTATGTGCGAGTGAAAGCATGCGACGGTGAGCTGAATCGTGCACAAAGATAGGTAAGCGGGAAGGCAACACAGGAGGGAGGAAGTGCGGTTTGTACTCTGGTAGCAATTGCATAGTTTGCAGCAGCGGCACACACCGTATCTTTAAAGGGATCTGGGGTCGGTTGACTTGCGGTCAGCCTGCCACCGCTTGCTTGCGTTGCTGCTCCATCTTTCTCGCACAGCGCTTGGCAACTCGATTACAAGAAGAACTCAGTACCTCCATAGTTCGCACACAACCCATAGCAACTGCCTGACGAGGTCAACCCAGCGCGTTTACGTACCCATAGCATCGAATCCGATTTTTACTGCAGTTTTTCCGAGAAAAAAAAGAACTTATATAAATAGCACCGTAATATAAGATGCACCAATGAATAATTTAGAAGAAAAAAACGTGACTTTTATACCAGAAAATATGGTACTGTTCTTGATCGCACGTGCCTTGTGCATTTTCTTTAATGACAGATTTGTGGCGCAAAGTAAATGACAGGAAACACAAGAGGGGCAGCATAGGATGCTCTTGTGTTTCCTCGCGTCCCTCTTGTGTTTCCTGTCACTTATCTTGCGGCACAAATCTTTCGTTAAAGCTATGCACCAACATGCCTAACAGCATACTCTGCTAACGCATTTTCTTGTTTGCATGGGATCTAGCGGCAAGAAAACGTATCATACAATCACAGCTTGGTGATGTACTGAACATTGGTGCCGAAAAAATTGTGTTTTCCGGGAACGTATGAACCGGTAAAAAATAAGCCTAACTCTACTGGGTAATTTTTTGTGTTCTTGATCGTGAACATTGGCGTCGGGAAATCATACGTAATGGGATTGTATCAACGAGGTTCTACTGTATATCGATGTCGATGCTTTACAACAGAAGCTAACTGTATAGTTGGCCATTAGGATAGCTTTGTGTTCTCTTGTTAAACTCTTTACCACGAGATGGCACCACAAGGCGGCTACTATGTCTGTCTCCGATAACCCAATATATTGTAATTGCTAATACATACACAAACAGGCTTAAACACCCCATTAATAAAGAAGCACTAAAGATGAATACAGTTAACTCCAGTTAATTCGACACTGAAAGAACCAATAGAATAGGTTGAATTATCCGTTGGGTCGAAATAAAAGAGGCAAGAAAATTGCAAGAACACAATGCTGCTTTATTTAGGTGTACAGCAAAACCTTGTTAATACATAGTTGGCAGGGAACGTGTATCAGCTACGCACTAAGCGATGTGCTAATTAACCAACAATGGCAGATAAGCGGCTATAATCTTACCGGCCAAAAAAACCTACATCTTAATTCTCACTCAAACACACACGCAACAATTTTATTTGCGAGCACGCAACAAAAAATCTCGGATTTTTCCTTGCCGCCACGGCGACCTTGCAGAGATGGTGGCATCCTTAAACTCAGCAAGGCTGCAAGCCAGTTTCTCCATCAGGCCCCACTACTCTACAAGCACACGTACGGCGGTCAACGCACGCGCTGCGTTGGATATGGAAGGGCCATCATCTACTTCAACATCGTCGTCGTGAACGACCTGGAAGCGCCAGAAGCTATGGGAGGAGCAAACACTTCATGGCTACCTTGTTTTGACACCACTATAGGTGGCGACTGCAGTCTGGCAAAGGTCCGTGCGCACGACATCTTGCTGATTCCACACTTGTATGCACCGAAAAATGAAGTAAATACTACACACTAACCGTCTGGCATGCAGTAAGAGACTACGGCTTAAGCAGTCTGGCCAATACATTAGGTTCAACGGTGAGGATTCATGACGATTATATTTAAACCGGAATTAACGAGGTTTAACTGTATTTACCTAATTCTGACACGCACCCTGAATATAATGTGCACCTGATCTTGAAAAGAAAGAAAAGTAGCATGCTTACAATTCTGACAATCGGAAATAAGGTGAAACTTGTAAAGCTTACCTTCACCGAATAGAAATTTACACATTTTTTTGTCAATCGCCGTCACTTTCAAACTGCATTTTCGCGCTGTCTATGGACCACAACATGTTGTCCTTTATGCGATTCAGTGCATTTGATATTTGATTCTGCATTTCTCAAACCACTCTGTTACAATCGCAAACAAGATGGTGGCCCATGACTACACGAAATACTTCGCCAGTGCTTCCTGCAATGCATGCACATCTCTGGAGCACTGAAAACACATGACACAACACTGTTGCTGCTAGCTTAGCATCTAAAATAACTAATCATTTAAATGAACTTTTGTAATGAAAACCTCCAAGTGGCACATTGTCACTGCCATCCTATGCGAAAACTTGTTCTGTCACCATGTTGTGACTGCAATGATGCTGGCTTTGATGGTAGGCTGTTGTAACGCTGCGAATGAACTTTCGATTTCGTACCTGCAGGAAACTTTTGGACCAGGTAAATATGGGAATCATTCATTGTAAGCTGCCATTTTCACTTTGAAATCTGCCAAAGGCAGGCCAAAAATTGGTGTTATCAGCGGGAGATAACGTCTCTTCGACGCATTCACTGCCCCCTAGCACTGCCAAGACAGAAGCTGCAGCCACTGAGGTCCCAATTGGAATCAGGAACGTGCACGCTGACCAGTCAAGTTTGAATTATTTCACGAGGGTAAATTTTAGGTTCAAAATAGGTTCTCGTCTATAGAAATGTACCAGCGCTGGCAATTATCTTCGGGAGGGATTAAATGAACTAAAAAATCGAATTTCCTGCAGCTGAGTTAACAAAAGTTTACTGGATATTAAGTTAAACCGGCTTGGGTAAATTACACTTGTAGAATACCAACATAAGTGGCGCCATGTAGAGACGCTTGGCAAGCCATAAAAGTGTGAAAACGTAAGATAGGTGGCAAAGCCACATTGAAATTCCTGAGCTGGCTCTCCGTGACATCAAGGTTTTTGATGAGCCACCAGTTGTGCTAGCTGAACTCAGTTCATCATACTTACACAAAAGCCCACAAAAATGGAGGCATTCCACAATTCACACTTTGATGAGATTGACTTAGCATCTGCTAGAATTCGCTAAATGTTTTATGAAGAAAGATGACAGCGCATTCTAAAGAAGTCAAGATACTCAAGCTGCCAAGTTTGGTGACATCTCTGTCCCAAAAGCAGCTTAAACATAAGAAACATAATATTTAGAATTCCATGACATCACAATGACGTATTGCCACTGTAGCTTTGAAACGAAATTCAAGAGGGGTATATTACTCTAGATTTTCTCCATTAGTAACAAATAAATAAAACTACAGTCCTGCAAAAATATACAGTCAAACCTTGATACAACGAACATGACCATAATAAATTATCGAATACAACGAAGCAACACTAAAATTTGTTCATTTTTTCCACCGATACAAGCAGGTTAGATTTTTCAGGACTCCCTAGGGGCCCTGAAAACGTCTGAAAAATCGTACAGCACAAAAAAATGAATGCATTCCTTTTACTGCCCCCAAGGGCTCAAAACACCACAGGCACAACTGAAATAGCTCTGAAGGCCTGCCAGTACATTTATTAGGCATATCGATGCTCGTACTGTGACAGGGGATGGCGGACACACGCGTGTATGATTAAGGAATACATTGACAGCTGCCCCTTTCCATTACTGGTATGCTTCACTGCAATACATCGCGAATGCTTCACCGCGTAACACCGCTGTATTGCGGCGAAGCTGACTTTTGGAAACCGGCATTATGCAAAGCGTTGTGCTTTCCACTCTTCAAAGCCATTGACGAGGATAAAAAAGAGTCAGTGCCCTTGTTGACAGTGGCGAATCGTTTCAATGAAAAATATGACACCGAACAGCAGGAAGCTTGGTAGCGAACATCAAAGCAACTAGGCCTAGCGTTGCCGTGGTGGTGGCTACGGCTGCCAGCAGATAGGCGAGCGAGAGTGCCGGTTCGAGGCTGCGAGATAATGAAATGGTGGCAGCGGTGGCTTCAATTAATGCCGTTTCGGCCCTACGGTCACAGCAAGAAGTCCGGAAAATCGGATGGCAAAGGGGTTTTTGCGTTACAATTTTCAGACGTTCTTTACATTGGCTCTATGAGGTACGTGGCAGTGTCGCAAAGGCGTCCGAATTATCATTCATGTCCGAAAAATCGGTCGTTGACTGTAACGCATATCAAATATAACGAAGGTATTTTAGTGTCTGATGTAACTACATTTTAATGAGATTCGATACTGTACTACCTGTCAAACTTATCTAGTATTATTTTATAGTATCACTTTAACAGTACCGTAACCATCCTTTATGCAAAAGATTTTCAAGCACACTGGTGCCCCACACAATATTGGTGGCATCAGCCTATCGGCGAAGATCACAAAGGCAGAGTTGGCACCATTGCTGATAGTGGCAAATTCTTTCATGGTGAAACATATGACATCAGCCACGTTTCACCATGGATTTCTTGACACAATCTACATAAGCTCAGATTCTAAATACTTGTGATGTTGCAGTGCAAACACTACCACAGTTAACTGTTTGAGGGGACTGAACCTTCTAAAGCAACACTTGAGCTATAAAGGTATGCACTGGAGCACTCCCGATTCATTTCGACCACCTGAAGTTCTAATGTGCATCTCAAGCAAGACAGAAGTGCTTTTCATTACAGCACCATAAGAATGCAGCTGACGCAGCCAGGAATCAGCCTCGCAACCTCGTGCTCGGCAGCAAGCCAAGCAACATCTGGTGGAAGCGAGAACCTCTCTCTGGTGTGAATTTGGTAAAACTCAAAGCCTTAGCAGTAATGTTTGTTGAAGTTTTAAAGCACTAAAGGGCGTTTATGATTTCATACTTTTGCTTCCCTTAGTCTATGGCATATTACAGCGAAGCTGTCAATGGGAGTTTTGCAACCGTTCTTGTGTGGCAAAGGCCAGTGTGTGACGGCATGCTCAATATCAGCTAGCAACACAACCTGCATCAGAGTCCTGAACTTTTGTTCTGAAATATAATTATTAATGATTATAAAATAAAAGTTACCATGTGTGTACCTTAGTGAAATGGGCAATAACTTCATTGCGGGTTTTTTTTTTTTAGCCGGCAATCCACAACTTTTATTTCTCATGTCGCATTTCACTGGCTCAGCAATGGAGGTCAGGTAAGAGTACCTACAGCTGCGGCGGTAGAAATTGACAGCGTGTAAGCCTTGAAGCAGACGTACAAGCATGACCAGGGCATCAGTGATGAATCATCACTAAGACACCTAGTATTTAGAATTTGCTTACACAGATTCGCTGAATTTGATGTATCAGTTTGCTCAGATTAGGATAATACATCTGCTAAGGATTTTTTTTTTTCTGGCAGCACCTTTGACAATATGGCCGTCATAAAAATTGCTTACCTGATAATGGGAAATATGCATTTTTCTGAATGAATTTCTTGCACAGGACTCAGGTCCCATGAGCTCCAGAGCCTGCAGAGATGATATCATGCACACAAGGCAACAATGTGCCATTCAGCAACAATGAAAGCAATAAAGAAGCACACTAGCTGCACTGGCAAGCACTGATAGACACAGTATCAAGCCCAGAGCAGCAAAAAGGCCTGCCAACTCACCACAGCCGCTAGTGCACTTGAGCAACTGAATAATGTGAAAAGCAACTCAATATGAAAAACACGCTGTGCAAGATGCATAGAGTACTGGGTGAGCTGGATTTAGTTCATGAACTGATGTAGCAGCAGAAAGAACAAACATGAACACTAAATGAATGGATGACACAAGCATTGTCTTTCAGCTAGTAGTTTAATACAGACAAATGGCAAATATATGCAAAGTGAGATGCACCAAACAAAACAGAGGGAAAACTATAAAAACCTTTTTTCAATGGTACCTATGTCCAAAATATGTACGATTAAATAGGGATGCTTGTTTTATCCCTTCTTTTCATGTCAATGTCTGTTCTTCATACTGCTACATTCAACGTCCGATTTTTCAAACTCCCTAGGGGCCGCGAAAATGTCCGGGAAATAGGGCAGTCTGAAACAACGCATGCATGCCTTTTACTGGCCCCAAAAGCTCAAATCGCGACAGGCACATCTGAAAAAGCTCTGAAAGCCTGCTAGTATGCTTATTAGGCGTATCGTAACTCGGACTCTGATAAGAGACGGCGGGTGCACACGTGTATAAGGAATACATACCCTGTCCCGTGACAATTGCCCCTTCCCACTCTTGGTATGCTTCACCGCATTACTTCATGTATGCTTCATCGCGTAACACTGGTGTATTGAGGCGAAGCTGACTTTCGGAAACCGGCATTATGCAAGGTGCCATGCTTTCCGAGCTTCCAAGACATTGGTGAGGATTACTAAGGCGGAGTCTGCTCCATTGCTAACAGCAGTGAATTGTTTCAATGAAAAACACTGTACTGAACAAAAAGAAGCTTGGTAGCGAACGTCGAAACAGCTGGGCCTAGCGTTGCCACGGTGGTAACTACGGCTGCGAGCGGATCTGCGTGCGCGAGAGCGCTGGTTCGAGGAGGCGAGATAATCAAAATGACGGCGGTGGCGGCCATGATTAATGCCATTTTGGGACTGCAGTCATGGCAGAAAGTCCGGAAAATCGGACGGCAAAGGTTTTTTCCGTCCGAAATTTCAGGTGTTTTTATACATTGACTCTATGGGCTATGTGGCGGTGCCGCGATGGTGTCTGAATTATCGGGCATGTCCAAAAAATCAGGCGTTCGGAAAACCGGTCATTGACTGTATATAAAAAACAAGCTGAGGCAAAGACTGGCAGTGAAGTACGCAAATTTCATCACGTTGAAGTGAATCTTGGGGGGACCAAGTTCGTGAAGTGTCAAGCTTCCCAAACTTCACAACCTCGGAAAGTAATTGCAAGAGAACCGTACAATAAACATGTGTCCAATTGCCATGGTGACTGGGCGCCACTAAAGTTTGCGTTCCGGCCACCAGACGCCGCTTGCATGCTTCTTGACTATGAGTGTGAGTGGAATAAAGTCGCCAGGCTTTCTAGGCACTTGACACAGAATAGAATGCTACCATCTTTAGTGCAGAGAGCTGTCATGTGGTTCAAAAAGCAACCATGCAGCACGAAGAAGTTGCAACTAGGGCAAAGATTAACAAAGTTGGCGATGGTAACGCCACTGCATCCTCACAGTTTGGCGCTTTCTTTGATGACCAATGTCCAAACGATTCGAGAATAGTCTGTGTTGTTTTTCTTTACTTATGTTTTTTCGGTGCGAAAATCATATGATTAACACTTTATTTTTGGTATTTATAACTCATTCAGTGTTGCTAATTAGAAAATGTTTCAAATAAAGTTGTTCCTAGAGCATTGTCTTAAGCTTGCAATTGTCTCAGGTTGCTTTTTTTATATATATTTGAATGGAACACTTTTTTCAATTGCTATAAGCAGTGTTAGATATTAATTCAGGCCACTACAAAGTAACAAGTCACTGTTGCACTTACACAAAAGTTGCTGTTCCAAGAAACTGGACATTCAATTCCGTTTAATTTGTTTTCAAATTCACTCTGGCTAACAAATGGAAGTTCTTGGGATGTAGTTTATCAACAATTTGTTCAGGGAGAATTGGAAAACTGGTAAATGCACGTTTGTCTGAAAGTCGAACCAGCAACCCGTACAAAAAGCTGGCCGTGCCAGTACAAAATTCGGAAGGCTGCAATCCACGGGTGGCCAACCTACCGAATGCACCCGTCCTCACAGCCGGCAGCGAGCACATTGATGGAGGTGCCCTCGGGAGCAGCAGAGTAGCAGACGGCTCCAATGGCCACGTCTGTGCTCAGCTGTCCCACGCGGGCACCATTGATGGTATGAACTCGAAGACAACTGCCAGCAGAGCCTGCAAAATATCCAAATTGAGAAAGGTAGAAGGGGCATTGTGATAAGCTTGCCAGAAGCAGACAAGAATATTTAGGACAAGTAAAAAGAAATTGAAAAAGCATAAGGACAAACGTGTATGTCCCCTAACTTCACCTGTGCCTTCAATGCTTAAGTGCTCTTAAAGAACCTTCGTGCCTGCTTTACTCAATATGTGGCAGCCCTTTCTCATAGTACTCTAACTATCTCGCATTGCTATGTGAAAAGGCCATCACCTGCATGCCATCACTACTGCAAGGTGACTAACCTGTATGCACTCAGAACATTGAACTTGGCACTTCATTGGAACTCCAGAAAGTGGACAGCAGCACTGATTTTTTAATGAAGTGGTCACCATGCATGCTTCACTGACACTACCCCAGCAATTTCAGAGCAAAAACTTCGTAACCAAGCACTTTCAATGTCCACTCAAAAACACTGGAGTGAAGGTGCATTGTTCAAGCAATTCCTTGTCATAGAGGAGCATTATTAAAACAGAGTGTCCTCGTTAGTAAAGGAGCAGCGCTGTCCTCCACACTGTGAAGTAAAGAAAAAGGTTTGGTTCAAGAGCCCTTCACAAATGCGAGGGTTAATGTCCTTCTTTTACTATAATTTCAACAAGTGAAAAAGACTGGCCCAAACACTTTAAACACATTGAGTCACTCACCAAAACTAATAAAATTCATAACAATTTTCAAGTCATAGTAACAGATCTTTAAAACATGCCAAAATCACTAGATGAGGGATGCCCGGCTATTGCCAGTACATTGTTGTTCATGCCTACATATAAAAAGCACTGCAGTTCAGTGGTTTCCACAATCTACAGACTTTCATGGACAAGAAAAGAAATCAGCAAGCACTTTCTGTTCTGGCCTCTTTGTTCATGAATTGTGAAACTTCCCTAAATTTAGTGTGCCTTTATATTAGTGGGTTGATATGTTACAGACAGTTATTGACACTTTCCACAAATAGGTATGCACTTGTGATGCGCTTTATTGCTCGTGTCATGTCATACCAGCTTTTCTGTGTTAAAAGCTGGAGTAAGTAAAGAAATCCATCTCGGCCAAACTTTCCAGTTCCTTTTTGGCCTTTTTTTTTTCACTAACGCTGTCAGCAATAGTATGCACTCTGCTATTAGAGTTAGAACTGTAGCACAATTCTCGCTGCACTGCCAAAAACCTGCGCCATCTCTAGCGGGAAGCAAAAGAACTTATTTGATCACACGATTGATCACGGTTTACACAAAATAGATTCCGCTACATTCGCATGAGGCCCGACTCAACAAGCGCAAACAGTTCAAAATGCAGACATGTAAAAATGATGATTTCTGACTACCTTCAGTGGTCTCTACAGTGGCAACATCTCCAAGAGTGCTGCTAATGCAAGCCAGTACGATGGGTGAGCTCCCGGCGATCAACGTGCGAACATACTCGAGCCTGCAATGAAAGTGAATGAGAGCTAGTTAACAGAATTTCAAGATGGACACTTGAAACTACTTCATTCGCAATGTGTCAATGATAAAACTTTTTGTGGCAGATGGGTTAGGCTGGGTGACCTCAGAGAAGCATCCGATGCTAAAAGTACTTGTTGTTGGCCTATTTGGTACTTGGTGAAAGCTTTGTATACCATATTCATTTGAATATAAGTGAACCTTTTTTTTTATGTTATTAAAAATGAGAACCTATATTCATGACCAATGAGTCTCGACCTATATTCGTGAACAAAGGTAGCAAAAGTATCGAGCTAACATAGTTTCTCTGTCGTACCCACTGTAAAACCAGTATGAAATTATCCAGATGTTTGGGGTGTTGCCAGCGAAGCATGTGGCAAGGACGACTTCCCTGGAAGTTCCGGCTTGTGGCATCTGCTAGCACGACGGCAGCCGAGCTTACGGTAAATAAAGGTGTGTCATGTTCCAAATTTTGTATTTTTGTAAAAATATATGGGTCCACCTATATCAGAAATTATGTTTTTATTTCTCAGCAAGTTCAGAACATGAGGGTCGACCAATATTCGTGTTCGACCTATCTTCAAGTAAATAGAATAATTGCCACTAAAAGGATACATGCAGTCATTCCACTGCAGTGCCTGCATAAGTGGAACATCTATTTTCCTGCGTGATTACGATTTTGTGGCTTAATTGCCTCATAACTTCAGCTTGTGAGTTCTTTGTACGCTCATATCTACTATATATTCTTGTGCGTGAGACACACATGTTCAGGACACTCCTTTTAAATCTTTTCCCATCTAGCAAGCCATACATTTTTTAAGTACAATCAGCTGAAGACCATCGATACTCCTTGTCCTGTTCCCTTCTTTTTTAAAAATAGCTACAAGTATCAAAAAATGTTAGTAAAGCTGTTAAATGGGCTAGTTGGTTGCTATTCCCGATTCACGTCACCGGGGCGATAGAATCGGGACACAAACAGAAGATGCCGACATCACAAACACTGGGTCTCAGGTGGCATCGCAAAGAAAGAAATGGAGTATGTCAGTCAGGGGTTGAGAGGCACACATGTGCAGTAATAATGCTGTACATATTATGGTACTTGCTTGGGTAACTTTGTTAGTTATTCAGTTGTAGCGACCAGCGTTTGCAATGTTTGCGTGACCTTTTTGTGTCCCGTTTGTATCAATCTGGTAATATAAATCAAGAATCAAAAGTGTTAAGCTTCCAACTAGCCCAGCTAACAGCATTAGCAGTCAGCTTGTAAAGCCAGGCATGCTACCATCTCTACCTGTTGAGATCCCAGGCAATGCAGGATCCGTCGCGACTGGTTGTGACCACCAGCCCAAAGGCTGTACAAACTTCGACCCTCGTGACCGCGTCTGTGTGGCCTAGCAAACAAGTGGGCCGGGAAGGGTGCTCCACCTGTAAAAGGCAATGAAATGCATGTCCACACATGTTTTTTACTGCTGCATAAGTGGAACAATGTCCAGAGAGTAAAAAAGTCAACCACGTTGGTTTCAAGAGAATGCATGCTTGCAAACTCTGTACAATTTAAAAAGCAATGCTATAGGTCATGATGGTTGACCACGTGACAAAATGTTAGCTATCAACCAGCCATTAATTTACAGTTACAGCAAGAACATAATGCAGATTTTCTGTACGTTCTAATTGCTGGTATGAAAAAATTCTCCACACTGCATTTTTAACCATGTTCAAAAGGTAACTTCCCTTTTTTTCTTATCTCCAATATCACCTTTCAAAATTTAGTGAGCTTTACCACCAGGTGTATAAATTTTTGTGAAAATGCCAATGTCCTAATACTTCTGGGAAAAATTGTGAAGATGAGCACCAGCGAAAAAAAGAAATCGAAAGTGCAGGAAAGAAGAAAGGAGGTGACAGTGTAAAGCGATTGACCGTTTGAAATAAACAATTCAATTCACCAAGTCAGGAAGCAAATTTTAAAAAAGCACCCTTTAATACACAAGTTCTTACGTAAAAAAGGTGTACAAAATTCGTTGTCTTCGTTATTCCAGCAAATTAATGCACATTACATCCAGATGCGAAAAATATATTAACACATGTGGTTTATTCCTTCTATTCACCCAAAATACTGTATTTACTCGCACAATGAACGCACTTGCATAATGAATGCACCCCCAACTTTATTCGTCAGAATTTGTTTTTGTTTTTTTTCTCCCGCATAATAAACACACCGTGAACTTGCTGCCGTGAAGTAGGAGAGACACAGCATGATTCGGCATTTGATATGGCATCCGGTGGGTACGATTGTATCGGGCGCCGTATCGGACGCCGAATCGGACGCCAAATCGTACCGTGTGTCACCTACATTTATTGCTATAGCAATCATATGGACACTCCAGGCGCATTTTTACTGTTGGCGCCGACGACTACGGCTCAATCTCCCACGTTCGAGGGAGAAAATGTGCCGTATTCCATCGCGCGCATGGCGGCGGGGGGAGGGGAGGGAGAGGGGTGGCGCAGCAACTGTGTATCGCGCAGTCGCGGGTGCCCTATCTTGAAAGCGATCTGCGTCAGGGGCTGAGCCTAGGTGCAACAGCAGCTTATACCTTTGTGCGTGCTCCGTTCTCGTCGCTAAGTTTGTGTTGAACCGATACACGGCCCAAAACTCACTTCGCTCGATGTCACTGCCACGCTTCCTGACGCCAGCATTTTGACAGCGAGGGTCCGCGGTCATCGAGTGTGATGTGTTCATGCTTGCCTGTGCACGCTGACACCATGCTTGTTAATCTACATTGTTATCGAATGTTTGCAAGTTTATACCACCAATAACTCTACTATCCTTAATTCGTGTAGCTGTCTACGCATTTGCTATCGCAATCGATGGTTCGCCTTTAGAGTGAAACTGCAACTTTTTTAGAGGTGGCTGCGGAAAAAAAATCCAGAAAATTTTACCCCGCATAATGAACGCACCCCCCAACTTTGCACATATTTTTCGGGAAAAAAAGTGCGTTCATTATGCGAGTAAATACAGTAATAACGAAATACATCTGCTTCCGTAAAAAGATACTTTCCCTCGGTACACGTGTACGGTTTGAACGCAATCATCTGAATGGATGATAACAAAATGAGTGGAAAGCACCAAAAAATGTGCTTAAGTGCCAAAAGTGAAACTCATGAGGTTCATATCCATCAACCAAGTTGACTGGAAAATTGAGCCCGAATAAATTACACAGACACATGGAACACACGAGCACAAGCACTTGTGTTTTTGTGTAATTAATTCGCGCCAAGTTTTCCAGTCAACATGTCAGACCACCTAGCCTAACATTCAGTCCTTCAGTCAACCAAAGCAGGAGAAGGTGTGGTCTGGACAAGTGTGGCTAGTCTTTGGCGATACTTTTACAAGCAACTAGGACGAGTACAGCTCAGGATTGGCAACGAGGTTAACTACAGCCACTTTGCTCGGCGTTCTCCATTATCTTTAGATGATTGATTGATTTAACTTCCCAAAGCAACATGGTAGGTTCTGCCCAAATCGGAATGCAGCCATCACAGCACATCAAAGCCACTGAGCCACAGTCTTCATACCTTTGAGTTTGCAAGCTTGATTTCATGTGCAGTCAGAAGACCTGAAGCATATCCTATGAAGACAAGTGGGCAACCAGGGGCTGTGGCACATGTTGATACCTGTGGCAAAACAAATAGTGCACATAATGTCAGAATGCATGTTCCCTCAAACCAAACGCACGTCATCTTGAATTCTGCCTTGGTAAACGCAACCCACGGAGTACTTGTGCAAAAAACTTCTTTTCTCGCAATATGGGAGGCTTCTCACATTTCTCTAGCATGCTTTTCCTTCACCCATGTACACACTACCCAATTGATTAAGAGGGGACAATGGCCTAGAATATTTTTTATTTTTTTTTAGTTTCCGAGTTAATGTAACAAAACTTGGTTATCTGGTTCAGTTTTTCATGATGATTTCAAAAATGCAATTACTTTTTTTTGTAGGTACAATAACAGAGAAACTACTTTTCATGGGGTTAATTGGGTAATATTGACACATGCCTAGAAACTACAAAGCATAGGGCACACAGGGGTAGGAGTACACTTTTGACATGATAATTTTTTGTTATCCTATAGCAGTTTGAATGTGATATTGCAAACATGGCCACTTGATGCTCCAATTTGCAAAATTAAAACTTTTCAGAGACCTAAATAAAAATTCACTTCTGCCCCTGTGTGCTCTACAGATTCAGCTACAAGTCCCAACAAAAATTGTAGCTCTAGCTGCTCTGAAGGCAGAGATATAGTGTTCGGAAGTTTGCAAGGGAACCAAAACTTCAATTTTCAGAAAATGAGAAAAACTAAACAAGCTCATTTTTAGTAAACAGGAACACAAAATGTAGGAATATTTGCAATTCCACTGTGATCAGTAGGCACCAGGAACATAGTCCTTCTGGTTGCAGTCACTGCGATCAGAAATGTAGTACGGTAGTTGCACGTCCGAAAAACATTTCTTTTTTTTTTTTTTCGCATCAACATGGCCAAAATTCAGCTCACAGGTGTGATATAAAACAGTATTACGACTAAAATATCAATCCGGGATGCGTGAAAATTTCCAAGAACACACGTTGGTTGCTGTAGAATCCAAAAGTGGCATTTAAAAAAAAGTTTTCACAAATTTTTGGTCTTTTAACCCTTTAACTGCCACTACCGAGATAACTCGTGAAACCAGTTACCACCCACGCGCACCCCCTGCTACTCCCGAGTATACTCGTGTTGCTTTTTAAACTCACTCCCTGCCACTCCCGAGACAACTCGTGCAAAAAAAAAATTGCGTTCATGTCCCGCAATCTATGTAGAGGTCACCTAAACACATAGAACTTGTAAATTAAATTTTAGACAACAGATGGAGCGCACGTGTTTACACCCGCGTCGCTTCGTCTCAGCAGAGCGCACCAGCCATGGCGAGTCAGCGCGCCATGTGCGTCCCCGCTTTGATGGACGAAGAAATTCAAGAACTGCTGATGAATATCTTTACTACATGTCCTGCAGAGTAACATGGTGCATTACTAGCATGAAATTTGCACTGAACCAACGTGAAAAAAATACCCGGCAGGGGGTGAGGAGCAGTCAGAAAAAAAAAAAAAAACGGCAGTGAAAGGGTTAAGACCCATGTCCCCCCTAAGCTTTCCAAACAGTCAATTCTCAGCACCAATGTGCACATAATATGGTGTTCAATAGCATGTTTTTCACCACACAGTCAACTGACACCAAGAGGTATGCAACTTATCCATTCCTACAGAATAAAAACAGCACAGGCCCTACAGTTTTGCTAACACATGCACCTGGCCTGAGGTGACCTTCGAGCTGCAAGCTTGCCTGTTCCTGCCAAGTTTCGTCCGCATCCTAAAGACAAGCAGCGCTTTCCAGATCCCTGCACGTAACTGAATCTAAAGGTAATTTTCACCTTGTTATGGAAACCAAAAGTCAGAAGTTCAGGCTATGTGGCTGCCCTTTTCTGAATTCGCAAGTGCACTTTTCTGCAGCAAGTTTGCCCAACTAATTCAGAAGGACTAACTGTCAGGCTAGTTGGTCTGACATGTTGACTGGAAATCTAAGCGCGAATATATTACACAAGGACACCTAGAACATATGAGGACAAGCAATTGTCCTCGTCTGTTCCATGTGTGTCTGTGTAATTTATTTGTGCCTAGATTTCCAGTCAACAAGCCCAATTAATGGCAGCACCAATTGCAGTTCACATGAAGACAAAGCCCCGCACATGCTGGGGCTTGTCTCTTGCGCATGGTTTCATCATAAGAACCACAAGTTTGTTTTCGTTTTCAAAATACAAGCAATCTGTGCTTGTACACCATGACTGCAAAATGGGTTACATTGCCATTAGCCTGGCAGCGTGCTTCGTGAGAAAGCCAGCTTTACAATAATAAAAGAGGTCCTGTGGGCTTTATTTTTAAATGATGGCAGGCGGAATAGCCAAGAATGCACGGTAACAGCACATTGTTCAGAAGCACATGCATGCACCCACCATGTCGCCGGGGCATGGTGAAAGCAACGGTTGGGCTGGCTCATCCTTCTGAAGTTTGAGCCGAACAAAGCCATCTGCATGCTGCCATGACACAAGTGCTGTGCTCTGGATGTACGTCTGTAGAGCAGCCTTTGAGCCTCCTGAAGATAAGAAAAGAGAGCACAATTGGTCAAGGAACCAATCTATGTTTAAGTGTAGTTTCGTACAATGCAATCGCCAACCGATTTTTTGACACCTGATCTTTCAGACCTGCCTGATTATTCGGCCTTCCCCACAGCACTGCCACCTACTCCATAGAACCAACATACTATAATGGTGACCAAAATTTCGGACACCATGTGATGTGTCACTCAATTTCTTTTTAACTGTTCCCTGCACGCAATGCTGTAAACAGTAGCAGCTGTTAATGAAGTTGTCTCCATTCAAGCTGTTGACTATCCCCTCACTTTTGTAGTCGAGCTGACCCATTTGGCCTTGTCATATTCATACCTGTAGACTACACCAGAGAATGGGTGTGAAATCATGTGCTCAGGCTGGACTGGTGGCTGCGTGTGAGCTTGGGCAGAGAAAACCTGGGTGCACAAGCGATCGTGCAACCACCTAGTCAATCTGCATTCTGTGTGGAACGGCATGCGCTAACGTGTGTGGGCTAAAGCTCCAAACTGAATTTGCGAAACATAGCCTAAACTGACAGCGTCATGCTGCCAAGGTCGCATGCGCGATACAGTCAAACTTCGATATAATGAAGTTGTACTTGCAGGGAAAAATTTCGTTACATCAAGAATTTCGTTATATGGAGGTTTGGTTAATTCAAAAGAACTAAGATGGGGAAACAAAATAGTTTGTTACATCGCGAATTTCGTTAAATCGAGGTTAGTTATATTGAGGTTTGACTGTATTATCTGCTCTTCGTGACAACACATGACGCACATCAGGCTGTTCAACAGGTGAATATGAAATGCACCCATGGCCTCGACAATCCCGAAACTTCAAGCAGATATTACTTTAATGAAGCACAACACAGAGAAAAATTACTGCAAACAAATTTGCTGGCATTGTAAAATACAATGAAATTGATTTTACAGCTAAAATTTGTTTTTGCATATTATTGTGGCCCCATCAGTTTCCGACTGCACTACCTAGAGGAAATGTGGCGGTAGCTTCTGTGAGAGCAAAGGGCCAATGGAATGCCAGGATATGGAACTGACCACTCGGAACACATTCATCTGGTTCATACAGAGCGCTGCACTACAGCTCGGAGCACTTCGGAGGAATTCTCGTCTGTAAGCTAGGAGTGCAACCAAGGTCCACAGAACTCCAATCACATTACTCCTCTGACTACTCATGGAGCAGCTGTCAGCTCGGCCATGCTTTCTCTAGCTACGAAGTCAAGAGGCCTCCACATCGCCATAGACCAAATAGAGCGTAATCGAGACCAGTAGAGTGCACCATAAGGAAGACATTGTTGGGTGATGCAATGTGGACACCACCTATTGTAAAAAAAACTCCGTAGTGCTCAGTAAAGAAAAAGCTCTCGCTCAAAGCCAAGGTGGCCTTCCAACTACGTCCAACCTACCGGAAGAGTGGCTGTAGGTGAGGAGCAGGCAGGAGTGTGCGGGCAGGCCCCAGACATCGTTTGTGCGAAGCGACACCAGGTGGCTCACGGGGCTCTGATCCTTGTGGGTGCTGCGCCACAGCACCAGCCGCGCGGCCGGCTTGCTGGGGCTCCCAACGTAGCTGCCCCAACACAGCCCTCGCACCTCAGCCATGGCTGCCTGCCAACCGAGCCGAGCAAGAGTGATGTATGTCGTGTGCCATTATGAGAGGAAACAATAGGTCAGAAAAGTGCCAAGAGAGGGATTCTTCAAACAAGTACCATGTTGCAAGCAGCAGAAGTGACATTCCAACCTAGATGTCTGCAGTATGCATTATTTGAACATAAGTTAAATGTTCCCTTTCATACTAGTGCACTGTACAATTCGCATCAAAAGATTAAAGATTGCGAGAGCTGGAAAAAAAAAAACTAATTTCTGAGCAGTTTGTACCATAGCCAGTAAAACCACACATGTTGTTTGCATGCGCTAGTACATGCTGCGAAATTGAATAGCACGCTGCACTGCCCAGGCTGTTGATTATTCAGCTTTTTATCAGGTCCTACGGTCCATAAACTTGTGCTTCCTGCCAGAATACAACAAGAAAAGACAGAGTAGAACATCTACTAAACTAAGCTGCTCAAAACTGTAATATTCAATCGGGGTGGTGGTGGTGTTAGCGACCATTGAATCGCATTCGAGTCTTGGAGACAACACCATGGATAATTGACTTCTAGTGAGACCTATCAGGCACAAGTTCCTTAGGCTCGGAAGGGTGTCTGCTCAAGGGTGGAAGAATTCCATCCATTCATCTTGTGCAGTGCCGGGCTCATTTTCCTTTGCTTTTGAATTTAGCTAACATTACATATTTTTCCCCCCTTCAGCTAGTAGTGCGCATGACATGGCATAAGAAAGAAAGCTTGTTTCATGGCCCTTGCGTCAAAAAAATATTTGTGTTCAGTATTTATTTAGGGTGTAACTGAGCGTTAAATGCACTACAGCCGTAAAAATTAGCATTAATGAATTAATCACCCGATTACCACATAAGTTGGAACCAAAAACACCCCTCCGATATTAAGAAAATTATTTGTCCTTTTTTCTACCTTGAATTTCGTTCCCGCATAATAGCATCTGCTAGATTCTAGCACCCCCCCCCCCATACTTTGAAATATAAAAAAATTAACCCCTATGCATCCATATCAAGAATAAATCACTTGATAGTAAGCACTGCACATTGTCTGTTGGGCGTGATGTGCATGCCTACCCCCTATGTCTGACTCCATGCTGTTGCAACTAGCCTTACATTTCCCCATTATTAAATCGTCACGTGTTCCTCTAAATGGACAACCACTTCATTGCGAAATCAAGCACGAATGTGATGAACAAGTTCATGGAGGTTTGGGCCCTACATTAAATCAGAGGAGACACGAGTAGCGTGAGATGACAGCAGCTTTCTTCCACGAAGCGAGGCTTAGGCCACAGGCTAACTCTTCCCCTAAGTTTTCCATGGCAACAGCTTCGTCGTCTGCAACCACGCATACTTGCCTGGGCCGAAGAAGAGCTTGCAGCACTGCGCTGGTTATCAGCCAGGCTTAGCGTGACCAGTGGGTGCGGGCTACTGAACAGCTGCTTGGGCATCTGGCCGTAGGTGCGGATCATGGTTTCCAATGCCATCTGTGACACCGTGTCATTGGCCACCGAGCTCACATCAACACCATAATACGTCTGCATTGGGGAGGACAACAGGAAAAATGCAACACAGAAGATTTAACTTGTGATAGGAAACATTCTGCTGCAATTCTTATAAGATTACTTTGGTCTCTCTGCAAATAACAACAAGAAATGCTTAACCAGAAAATTAACAGTGCAAAAGGTCTCCTGAAAGATACCTGACAGTAATGTCTTGTAAAAGTATGTAATCTAAACTTACTTATTTAGTGTTGCTGCTGGGTATCAATACGAAGTATTGACAAGAGAAGTTTCAGTTAAGCAACAAAAAAGTTACATTTGTTTCTCATTACATTTGGTCACTCACACCAGGTGACAGGCTCTAACAAAGCAAAGCAGATGTACCATAGGCCCACTGTTACAGTGTTTATCTATCAATCAGAGCTGAATTATGGCATGAAGGCATGCAGAATGGTATGCAGAGTGTTTCAGCGTACACTTTCAAAAAATATTTAAAGGTTGCCTGTGGCAGATAGCACAATTCTAGTTCATGGGCTGGTCTACTCGAAGAGGCGGACATTACTTGCACAAAAAATTGAAATGCATGATCGATTAATTGACAAAAAGTCACTAATGAAGTTTTTAACTAATTACCTAATGACCCATATTGCAATTTACAAATTCTAGCCGTGGAGTTCGCAAGGCGGATCCACTTGGAACGAATTCTCAGGATGACACTAGTTTCGAGATACTAATTTCCGAACCTTGCAGAGAAATGCATTGGTGTTCCAGTTACTTTTGCGCTTCAATGCATAAAACGACATTTTGTTAAGAAAGTAACTGGAACGTACCAGTTACTTTGTGCTTTATTGCATAAAACGTTTTGTTAAGAAAGTAACTAGAACGCCAATGCATTTCTCCGCAAAGTTGAGGAATTAATATATCCAAACTGGTGTCATCCTGAGAATTTGTTCCAAGTGGATCAGCCTTGCGAACTCTGTGGCTAGAATTTGTAAATTGCAATATTGGCCATAAGGTAATTAGTTAGAAACTTAATTAGTGAATTTTTGGTAATTAGTCAATTATGCATTTAAATTTTTGTGCAAGTAATGTCTGCCTCTTCGTGTAGGCCAGCTCATGAACTAGAATTGTGCTACTATCTGCCCCAGGCAACCCTTAAAAATGTTTTGAAGTGTTCGCTGAAACACCCGGTACGGTAAAATGTCATTACAAGAGACACTCAGTTATAAGAGATATTTGAAAATGGTCTGGTTGGTTTTCCTATGTTCGCCATGTTAACAACATCGCATACCAGAGACATTGTTGCACGAGACACTCTGTTACTAAGGACAACTTTTTTAGGTCCCTAGAGTAAATTCTTCACTATTTAGAAGAGAGACAACCCAGCCATGCTCACGTAACACGGCCAACGTCGTACCAACCTGTATGCGCTGCAATTTTCATTCCCTTGGCTCAATTCTGTTCCGTTCCGCAGCCTGATGTCATTCCTCGCACGGTTGCGACTACAAATTGCACTGAATTTTCTGTCATTATGCTTTTATGATCGCTGTCGCACTCCCACACTGACTCTACGACAGAGTACCATTGAGTTGGATTTCCATCACAGCGTCTGCAGCGTTGGTAGCTTTGTATGCCGGTAGTTGGACTCCGGGGCATCACCAGGTTTCCATTAGACAGCTCTGTTCGGGCCAAAGCTGTTTAAACACACTTTGATGCTGATGTACAATAAATTGGTCTAGTCTGACTACTCAATGTTTTTAGAATTTTTGGTTGCAAGAGACCTTGGTTACAAGAGACATGTTTCCCGGGTTCCTTGAGTGTCTCTTGTAACGAGGTTTTACTGTATATTAATGCAAAGATGGAAGCCTAATGCATTCTGTCTGCTATTTCTTGTTCTCCTAATAGAGTAGAAGTGTTTGTGTTATGATGACTTACTACGAGCTAGGTGTTTCCTTTATGAATGGACTGTACTTGTAAGAACAGAAATTCATTACTGTAGATGTTGAGATACAACATAACTTAGTGAAAGATGTAAAATGAAGCAAAAGGCTGTTAGTAAAGGGACAACTGTGCTTTTTGGTACGGGAGCACGAAAAAGTGAACAAGTTTCTGTCACCTGCTCAAACTGTTTACAGCAGTTAACTTAAAATCCACACAGTGAGTCCATGAGTTCTTGACTGGTGTACCGGAAGTCACCACGTGCAGAAGAGCCATAAAAGCAAACACAATAGGATGAAACTCACTGCAGGATGAAAGACATTGATGGCCTCCTCTGCAGCCTTTCCCGTCTGCTTGTAGCCAAAGACCAGGTCAATCCAATGGCCCAAGTGCTCTGTCACGTAGTCCGACTCCAGGGCTTGCCGGTGGATCAGGATGAAGAGGCGTGGGTCACCGCGACACCAAGGAGGTAACAGCACGTCAGAGACATATTCGCCTGTCTGCCGCTTGCCATAGTCAAAACCTGCATGCCAGCATTACAGCAATCTTGCATATGCAGCAGTAGTTCAGTAGACTCCACTTAAGAGGAAAACAGAGCTTTATGCTTATTTATGAACATTTAAAAAGCAGCAATTCTCATTCACATTGCAATGTTGGCTTTGAAGCCATTCTGTGGTATTGTACATGATGTTTCACTTGTGAGGTCAATATTTCACACCTTTTAGCAAAATCCAACATTTGAATATCATTCCCAAGCATTATATTTTGCAAAATAGATGCATATATGATGCCAGCAAACTGAACGTGGCACACAGTGCTCATTGTCCACAGGACGAATAACTCACAGACTGCAGTGAATTAATGAAAATTAGAAGAATTAAGTTCTCATAGTAACTATGTTGTCTACAATATGTGATATGTGTTGAGATGGATTAAACCACCACCATTATCCCTAACTTATCTTAAGTTCACTGCATGAAAAAGATTTCTCCTAAACATCTCGAATGACTCCTGTCCTGCATCAACCAAACCCACTTGATGCTTGCAAATTTCCTAATCTCATCTCTCCATTCAATATCTTGATGCGCTCAACCATGCTTCCTTCTCCAATTCGTATCTACTCTGTTAGATTAAAAGATCACTGGTCATCTTTTCCATGCATAACATCGCCTATCCAACTCAGTGTCTTCTCAGCTAGAACGTCATCTACTTGCATCTTAACTCTTATCATGCCGCAGTCTTTCTATCTCTCAACATTATGCTCATCATTGTTTTGTCTACTGCTTTTTGAGCAATCCCTAGCTTCCATTCAACTTTCTTTGCTGGCCTTCAAGCTTCAGCGAATACTGGCAGAATACAGTGGTTATCTGGACAAAAGAAGCCATCACAAAAAAAAAAAAAAAAAACGCAGAATGTAAGTAACAATCACACATATCTAATGCCACTGCAAATAAAGACCAGAACTGTCTTCAACTCACCCTGCATGTTCACAAGGAACTCGGGCAGGAAGAAAAATTCGGGAATCAGTTCCTTGACGTCAGTTGTGGACTCGCTGCTTGCCAGTCGCCAGGTCGTGTGAATGCTGTGGAACGTGCGGTCGGGAAGGTCAAACTGCTGGTCTGCACGAAAGAAAATCGAGGCGGGAGCAAGCGGTTTGCATGTTTGAACACCGTTGGGCTCTTGAAATATGCTGAACTAACGCAGTTGTCCATAGTGTGTGAACAAACTAAAAGAGAGTGGAGTAGGCTGTAAGTGACACTCAACTAAAACTGTCCACTAGCTACTACTTTAATTAAAACAAAAGGGAAGTTTACCTCCCTCGGTTAAAACTGCACTATTTTCAGAGCACTTCTGCCTTCCTCACATTTGTTGTCAGTTTCGGTTGTTTCCTCTTCATTCCTTGTTTCTTTAACTTGTGCTCTTTGCACTGTATAAAATTGTGACAGGCTTTCAATAAACATTCCGCTGAACAGCATTTGTGCCACCATTACTTCCTCACTGTAACATGAACATATTCCAACACAAACGGTTCCCCATGCTTGTCCACCATGACAAACAGAGCATGTTGACATTACAGAGAGGACTAAGTATGATTTAAGGAGATAAAACTTCAGCATGCTAATTCGGTGGGTAAATAAGCATTACTCCAACTCGGCAATGCAAACCAAGCATGTACCTTGGTAGGTGAGGAACATCTGGGTGAAAGGTGGCAGTCGGACCAGGAAATGGAGCACGGTGCCGCTGTTGCTGTAGTGCGAACCGTAGTGAAATGGACCCAGCCATGGATGGAGCCGCTCCGACGGAGCACTTGCCCGTTCCATACGGTAGTTGCGCCGGTAGTGCTCTTCGCGCGCTAGATCCTGTACTGCCATGGGACGCTCCAAGCACCTGGGCAAGTAACAAGACACCAGGCAATACAGAGACGGGCGTAAGGATTTATAAGAGTTCCCGAGTCACTGCTCAACGGTCCTCTTTTAAGAATGTTAGACGGGTGCTTCTGTCTAACAAGTGAAGTCTGCGACAAATTTGGCATGAATCACTATTTGTTTGACAGGAACTGTGATTACTGCAAGATAACCTGACCACTTGACCACATTTCAGAAGTTATAGCCTTGCGTAAGTATTGCACTCAATGACGAATTCTAATGTTATTATTTTGCAGCAGGAACACGCTGCAAATTTGAGTGAAAATAGCGTATAAAAAACATACTCAAACATTGAAAAGAAGAACAATACACATGCTTGTCAGTGTGCCCATCCATGTGCATATGCATGTGTTTACAGGGCTGGAAGAGAGGGAATTGCACTCTGCTTGACAACTAAGTTTACAAATCAATTCATACACTAACTGGCTCAGCTTTCAGTTCTACCTCTAACTAGTAATCCGCCGCCTCAAGTAAGCAAAACAAACACTAAGTGATTCAGCTTTCAAATTAAAAGATTAAGGCACTGCGATGGCATTTCTCAGACTGGATTCTGCGAAGTGACACAAAACTACCATGAGTAACAATATTCACTGAGTACTAACACGTGCTGTTTGTTATTCGGGCATAGGACAAAAAAAACAAGGAATGCATGAAGTACCAGTGCATCAGGCCACACAGAATGCAAGCTTGCAGCAATGTACACCTGTAAGAAAAGGTACGCAGACCACAGGCTTGCCAGTCAAACTGAATGCAGTTATAATTAAGATGCACAAACTAAAATTGAAAACTGCAGTGGGAAGTTCATTGCCAAATTTGGAGAGCAGTTCTCAATTTCAAGTAATATTCATAGCTGGGAAAAAAATTAAAAATCTGCTCGCAGAATCCGTGGTTCATATAAACTTGCTCAGGGAGGTACTATACTATGATGTCATTCGACTGTACCAAAAAGCCAGTTGTCATTTAGGCAGCGATTTACACTAGCAGGCAATGTTTTCTAAGTCACTCTGAGTGCTTGCGACATGGTTAGGTTATGAATGTACCAAAGAGCGCACCTTTTGATTTCCAACATTTCACGAAATAAAAGCCTTAAGTCCTTCTGACAAAATGCCACAATTGACAGAAATGGTGGATGTAGAACCTACCGAAAGCTGGCCGAATCCCGCAAGTCCAGTATGTCGTCAGCATAGTTTGCAAGCACAAATGGAAACACTGGGTACTGCATGAGGTCATTGAATGAGCGGCCAGCCAGCTTGTTCAGCTGTGTAAGGTAGTCGAAGTTGCTCAGGCACCTCTCCTGCCAGCGATGACTCAGCGACTCCAGCGATTCTGATGGCTCCAGATCCAGGTAAGGGCACTGCCACAGCTGGCGGCAGAATTCATTTCGATCCTGACAAAGAGAAAGAAAAGCAAAAGAGACAGTTGGCAGCCTACATCACGCTGAGCAAAGTTTCGATTATACATACTTTGGTTAGAATCAGTAGCAGCAATGAACCAGTATGCAATGCTTATTTCATGCCTCTCTTGCTGATACAATTTGCAGACGCACCCTCTAAACCAAGAAAGATGGATGCAGTATTTTTCTCCACTGTGTCTGTAAAACTACCTATATTTGTAAACACAGTGGCATTCCAATAAAAATAATGTTAGGCGGCACTTGTCTTATGGCTTTAAACTGCCACAGTGTAGCATTATACGTACAAGCCTGACCTACACTAGGTGGCAATTGAATTCAGTAAAAGCTCCGTGCACAAGACTGCACTGCATTGGCCCTCTGTGCTACCACGCTCCAAAACATGAAGATGCCAATGTTGAAAGAAGCCTCCTCCACTGTGATATCACAGAAATGAGATAACGTGATTGGCTGGCACACCTACACACATTCTCTCTTGGAGTTGGACATCACTGTGTTTGCCATTGCCTTCTTAAGTGGTCACCAATTGAAGTAATGAGAATCATCTTTCCTCCACAATGTGCATAAATCTGTCAATAAAATAGCAGAAACAATACCACCTTATTAAGACGCTAACCCCACACCAGCACCTTTCAGTACTATACAAACAAATTAGGTGCCTGAATCAGATCAAATACCAATTCATTAGTGCAGCACTTTTGGAGCCTCTTTGGAAGCAGAAGTATAGCTATGAGAAAAAGCATGACTAACTTCTGACTTAAAACTATGAAAATGAAGCTTTCTTTTCTTATGAAAGGGGCTAACAGCTAAACATGAAACTACCACACTGTCATAATGAAATGTTAACAATGCTTGGTGACTTGACCACAATTTTCTTTACACTGCTATGATGTAGTGCAGATGAATTCTGCAGCCAAAAACTGATAAATCAAGCAATAATATACCGGGAGTAAAAAATGAAGCACACATACATATCACAGAACGCCACACAAACTTGCTACCATTGCCTTCTCACGGCTTCAACACTTTGAGGACCGGCACATTTAGTCTGATGCATTTAGTTTGACACATTTAGTGAGCAGCAACAGCCGGTCTAGGAAGTTAAGATACATACCGTGATTAGTTTTTTTACATCAAGCAGGACATTGTTATATATACTACAGCTGCACCTATAGCAGAGCAGAAAAATTCAACAATCCATGCTTCTGTCCTACTCTGTCCTATCATGTCCCATCTATACTCTTTGTGTCAAAGTGTTTTCAGTGCTGGTTTATTCTTCCAAGATGAGACCACCACCACCATCATCATCATCATGGTCATAATATTATTAAAGTCTAACTACAGGAGAAAGGCTTGTCCCAGCCATTTCCAACTCTCCCTGTTTTGTGTCAGTCTGCAAATTTTCTAATCTGATAACAGCACCTAATTATCTGTTGTCATCAACTGCATTTCCCTTCTCTTGACAACTTTGTTACTTCAACAGACTACCAACAGTGGCCTGAATCAGTTACCCCCCTCAAGGTATTACGTGACCTGCCCAACTTAGCTTGTCTATTTTCGAGACAAGTGTTCAAGAATGTCCTGAATTCCAAATGCCATGTCAACCAATGGCCAACGCCTAATTTGGGACTGTCCAGCACGCACAGAAGTACGAGCCAAACACGTCGCTGCGGCCACGATCAAGCAGTACGAGAGCTGCATCGAACCAGCAGCTCACAACACAACCAGTGATCCATACTTGACTGTGACATCGTACACATCCAGTTAGCCTTGTGACAGTGGCTCAGTGCCAGTGGCCCCGTATGTTCCCTTCCCCTCAATACCCTTCCCAAAATGAAGCTATCCCTATGTCAATGAACATATATGTGATACCAACTTCAACTGCAACATCACCCACTCATGTTTGCCCTCTAATCCATGCTGCCGCCTTCCAATCTCTTAATGTTATGTTTATCATGATGATAGGCAAGAAACTTCACTGAAGAGTTGTAAAACTGCTAAACTACCCAGGATGCAAAGCAAGCGTGATAGGCTCTGTAAAAGTTACCTGTGTTGTGTGAAAGGCTAGCAACGCAGTGACTCCATTACGTAGGAAAAGTTCAAGCGCACTGTCGCGGAGCCGAAACCTTCGCAGGAGAACCTCCTGGACATCCTTGTAAGGCCACACCTCGTGCCTGGCTTCAACCTCGCCCAAGGATCCCTGAAACACAAGTAAAGCAGTCAGCAGCAAAAAGAAAAGAAAGAAAAAAAAAACCATGCCAGACATGACTGATTACTAATTTTCAAACGATACAACGTAATTTTTTTTTTTCAGCAAACTCAATGGCAAGACTCAGTTTGGTTTCATTTAACCAATCAGGCTCACTAGCCTGTTACATTCCGTTTACTGTGCTATGCTGTTTACTGTGCTATGCTGGACAAAATAAATGAAACTGACATGCACGGTTTTGTCCTTTGTGTAACAGTATTGCGCAGTAAACAGAACCATGTCATACCAGCTAGCCCCAGTCGAAGGCTTATTGGCCTGTTATGACAGATCGCCGACTACTCGAAAGCATATCTGCTATACGTGAGGTTTCTAATATCACGTATTCCTATACGCTCAATGCAGGCTGGAGTACCTACTGAATTCAACCCAATCATCTCAATAATAATAATTGTCATTCTACTAGTAGATTCTGGATTTTTATGCACCAAAACTACGACTTGATTATGAGGCACATCGTAGCGAGGGACTCCGGGTTAATTTTGACCCCCTGGGTTTCTTTAACGTGCACCCAATGCACGATGCACGGGCGTTTTTGCATTTCACCCCGATCGAAATGCAACCGCCATGGCCAGGATTTAGTAAAAGCTAAAGACAGTTAAATAACATTCCAGTTCATCTGACCACACAATGCATAATAACAAATACAATAGGTGAAATGACCTCCATGTATGAGCAATAATTGAGTGAACCAGTTCCCTTGATTATTACTCATATAAGGCAGACATGCTCGTCGGACAATAAAAATGTTTCTTCTCTCTCTCTCTCTCCACCAGTTCCTTGAAACTCACCTGGTATTTTCCAAGTTGGTCAGGCACGAACTGGAGACTGGTTTCGCCTGTGTTGAATTAGACATGAGGAAAACTCTCATTACTACAGAAATTTTGCTACAGATCTGACAACATGGAGAACAGAATTTCTGATGGCTTACCAAGCAGTACTTCTCCGGGCATGTCTGACGAGGGGCAGATCTTGATGCATTTGCAAGTGTGGCTGCGAGAAATTTATGTCAGTGAGGAAGTAGCCACGAAGAAGCTAAACACGCAAATTTTTAATGTGAGTCAGACTCACGTGATCCTTTCATTGATGTACAGATGGTGCAAGAAAGCGGCAGACTCCATGCGCGAGGTGTCCGTGTCATAGAGAAAGTGCAGAGGTGGCAACGTCACCTTCTGGCCTGAACAAAAATGATCAAACACAACCTGTCAACACTGCAAGTCCATCATGCAAATGTAGTGGTTTAATTTCAGAAAAAACTTGAATTCCTATTCTTGCCTTTCAAATACATGGGAAAGGCAGAAAATGCTCCAATTAGACAATTGCTCAACTAATTTGAACAAGGTTTGATGCATTTAGGACAAAAAATGTCAAATTCTCGGAATATTGAAAGCAGTTTCTTGATTTAAAGGGACCCTGAAACGATTTTTTCGATATTGTATAAATGTACTGAGTCGTTAGGGTAGGTCCTTCTGATCATTAAGCGACACATTTAAGAGCTCCTCGTAAAGGGTGTAATTTATTATAAGGTTTTAAAAATGTGCATCGCCACTGATTGCAGTGGCGCCACTCCCCTGAGTTTTCAGCCGCCCCCTCACAATTGACATAGCCCAATTGACGTCAGTTGGACGAGCTATCCGATTGGCTACCCAGGTGACGTCATCTATAATTTTCCCAACTTTATGGTGAACATTGTTCATAACAGTTGGAATATTGATCAACTTGTTTCTCTAAAAAAGATGACAGAAAGAGAATACACAACAATTTATCACTATACAAAAGCACTTCCGGCACATAGGAAGTGGCGCCTGCTTGTGCTACAACATTCTCAGTGTTGATGCGAGCTGTGCTGTCAGTGTTGGTCTCGAGCTTTCTTTTCGTGAGCACTATAGATCGCCCTTGTTATGTTGTGGGCTGCCAATCTAGTGACTGGCGAGGTCAAGTTGCAACGTCATGTCCCTCTGCAAAGCAACATGTAAGCGGAGTGGCTGCAGTGCATCAGGAGATCAGTATTTGATCAGCGCCAGCATCTACGCGTCTACGTCCGTCACTTTATGCTGGAGGATTACCACCGCATAGAGAGTATCAGTACCAGCATTTACCAACATTTCGGTAAATGCAGGAGGATTGGGCGTTTTGTCAGACGGGCAGAGGCGCCAATGTGAGTGGTATGCACGGAGCAGCCACCTGGTGGCACAGAGCTCAACCAGACAAACACAGAGTTAATACAGCAGTAACCAAGCGTATTCTACTTAGCTGCTGGTGCAAACTATTGGCAGCCGCATAATCGTGAACACATTGTCTTTTTAAATGTTTAAAATGTTTTACACTTGGTTACAGTTATATTAGCTTTGTGTTCAGCTGGTTAAGCTGAACAATAAGCTGAAATATTAGCTGAACGTTAAGCTGAAATATTATGCCTTTAATATTTGCGAGATGCAGACGAGAAGGAGGTTTGCGAAGATGAAGGAAGCGAAGGATTCAGAAGAAACACTCGGCCAGTGTGTAAGACCGCACAGGATGGTGGTGCCACCTCTCGGTCCCTCTTGTAACATCCACTTGTACAGGGTGCGCTCGCTGATTTGTAAGTGCAGCCGCTCTCTTCATTACAGCGTTAGTGCTTGCAACTTTACCGCACTCCTTCCGTACTGTTCCAAGCACATTCAATGCCAGTTGCTTCGTTCCTCTCGTGTAAAATAGCACCTTGGAACGATACCACACAGCTGAGTCTGCGGATGCCATTTTGACGAAAGACGAAGCACTACCCAGGAGGGAGCCATCCGCCGTGTTGTGGCTCCCTCGCATATGAATTTAGCCAGTGTCAAAGCAATTACGTAATTCTTTCTACATTTTAAATGCAAATTAATGCATAAACAGCAGCGTTGCATTGATTTGTTTTGTTATTTGTATGTTTTCTCTCGAACAAGTGGATCATAGAGCCTCAACAAATATTTTACTTAAAGGCAAAGCAAAGACTGCAGCTGTGACCTGCTGAGAAGCTTCCAAGTAAACACCTGCCGACGAGACCCCTTGTCAAGGCCATTTAGTCTAGCAACGGGTTGCGAACTATGGCACTATATCTCGCTGCACAAGAATTCTTACTTGCAGGTCTTGTAGCTCTGGCTCTGCTGCGAGGAACTGTAAGCCAGAATTACACGTAACACTGCACATTCATTGAAAAACATCCAGCTATTCATTCATGTAAAGCCTACACAGGCTAAAAGGTGGAGTTAAGACTAACTTGTCCGGTGCTCGGGTAGTATGAACTTGGGGTCAACGGGCAGAAAGGCTCGCCGCAGGCGTCGACGAATCCGCGATGGTCCTTCTGTGGGGTCCAGCTCCCAGGCAGTAGGGAAGCTCTCAGGCAGGTGCCATGGCGCCCTGTGCACAAGCACATCAGAGGTTAATCACACGCTGATAGCCCAAAGCAGTGTTCCTCACTAGTCTGTCTTTCATGCAAGTAGAATTAACCAGTGCTAACTAGCCAAGCTTCGCACTCTTCATGCAACTTTGTTTCTTCTTTCTTTCACCTCAGCTAATCAATGGCACACACAGCGTTGTGTCCCATTATAAATTTAATTAATAACTTTGCTTGTCCTCAAAGAAGGTCACCTCAAACTATATGTAATGCCAGATCATATCCATGCATATACAGAAAACTCCCTGAAAGGACCTTGCAAATCTTATTGGCTCACGAGAAGTTCAGTTTGACAGACATGTACTGAATTTATGGAAAGCTAAGGTCCCCAAACCTTTTTGCAAGCCAGTGAATTTCCCATAGCATCATTTGTCTAAAGCGTAGTTCTAATGCACTCCCTCCTATGCTTCTCGGTTCATAATTTCAAGTGGCAGAAGTGGGATGATCCCAAGCAACTGACAGGACAAAAGCTATATTGTCCTTCCATGTTTCTGTGTGCCCAGTAGCGTTATTACTGTTCTACTGTGCAGTTACACTGCAGTTATGTTGCAGTTCTTCTATAAAGTTATAGTGTAGCTACAGTGGAATCTCGTTGATACAATCTTCACGGGAACTGGAAAATAAAGCGTATCATCCGAGAATCGTATCATCCAACGTATTATCCAACCCAATCGTATTATCAGGAAAATAAAAAGAAACATATTATCCGGGAAAACATATTATGCAGAATCGTATCAATGAGGTTCCACTGTATATTGTACAGTTGTACTGAACGATTACGCAGTATAATTCTAATGTACAGTTGTACTGTACACTTAAACTGTACATTTACACTGTACAGTTCTACTACACATAACAACTGTACAGTTCCGCTGGGTTCTGCTGAACAGTTTATTTACAGTTGTACTGTATACAGTAGTTAACAGTTGTACTGTAGTATACAGTAGAACCCCGCTGTTACATTCCCGGGTGCTGCGTTTTCCTGGCTGTTACGTTGTTTTCGGCTGGTACCGGCATAGCTCCCATAGGACCCAATGCATTGGTAAACCCGCTGTTGCGTTGCAACTGTGGGACCGGTCCCGCATCATGCGTTGCGAACTGCCACCTCCGTGCCGGCCCGAGCGGCCATGTTGACTTTTCATGTCGCTTGGCTTGGTGGCATGACGATGGGATTGGCTGCCCAAAGTGCCCAAAGATGGTGTTTATGATGCACTGGGGCCCTAAAATTGGTTTTGGCACATAGCTGTTCCGTATAAAGTTCAAGGGTGATAACACCGTCTCTGCGTGCCGTATGCTGTATGTGCGAATGAAAGCGTGCGAGGCTAGGCCGACGATTTTGGCTCAATCTCGCACGCACGAAAGAGAAAGGCGGGGGCGGAAGTACGCTTCTTCTGTCACGTACGTGCTATAGCACATACAATATACAGTGCAACCTCGTTGATACGATTCTGCATAATACGTTTTCCCGAATAATATGTTTCTTTTTATTTTCCTGATAATACGATTGGGTTGGATAATACTGAATAATTCTTAATAGAAGTTTGTATTAGTCTAATACAGTTTTGTATTAGTTGTATACGTTTTGTATTAGACCAACAGAAATTTCTATTAGTCGTACTGATTTACCTATAAGACTACAGCAAAAGCTCGATGATACGATCACGGCTAATACGAATTTCCGGATGATACGAATTATTCTGTGGTCCCGGCCGAGCCCCATTACTTTGCAACGTGCTAGAGAATGGTTGTTACGAATCGATTTTCAGCCTGCGTGGTTGACACGAATAAACGCCGCCCCACCGACGGCCGCGAAAGAGAACAGCGCACAGTCACGCGCTTTCTCTCCTTCTCTTTTGGTGCGGAGGTGCGGCGCCGGACAGCGCGGACTCCGCGACTGGGCGCGAAGAGGTTGAAGCGGTGGCGCTTTTGGTGCTTTTGTACTTTTTCTCCTTTTCTGCGAGCCGTCAGATGGAGTGGCTGCTGCGCTTCGGGCCGCGTTCTTCGTGTTTGCGCCATTTTCCCTAGTCGCAGCGAGCTATGTCTCGCAAGCGGAAAGCACTCTCCTTTAAAGAGAAATTAGACATTCTTCGAAAGGTCGATGAGGATCCCAAGAGGAAGCGGACGGAGTTGGCTAAGGAGCTAGGCCTCGCAACGTCAACACTGAGCACAATTGTTGCACAGCGAGACTATCATGAAAAACGTGCTTTCGTTCAACGTCAACGCGAAGCAAGCGAATTCGAACACGCTTATTTCGAACATACCACGCACCGACAATGCTCTTAGCAGCGCGCCAAATCACGCGGCGGCGCCTCCGACCGGCATTGCTCCGACACCGCCATAGAGCAAAAGCTCAGGAGAGACCCCTCAATGCCGCACGCGAAGGAACGGGGAAAAAAAAAAAGAACCCGCGGCGGAAATTTCCTTCTCTCTCAAATTGCAAGGTCGCCGTTTCTGCATCGCGCCGGAACAAGCGTGTACGTGCCGACTAAAGTGTTCTAGACAACCGTATTCTAGCACACACTAGTGCCGACGTCTCAGCCACGCGGATAAAATGGTAGTGAACCCTTCTCCTCCATTTTCTAGTCACATGTTGACCTTGCACGCTGCGGCAGCAGCGCAGAGGGAAGCAGCAGCGGAGGCACAGTCGGGCCAACGAAACTGCCACGCCCGCAAACGCTCGCTTCTCGATAACGGCAGAAAACGAAACTTCAGGGGGCGGCTAAAATAAGCTGGCGCCAGCACGGCGGCAGGCGCGCACGGAGTCGAAGGTGAGAGAGCTACGAGGGAGTTGAGAGGGAGGGCGAGGATGGCCACCGAAGCGGCGGAGTTGACGCGGCCAAATCCGCTTCCCTGCCGCCCTCCTCCCTCACCTTCGACGGTCTCCGCGCGCACCCGTGTGCCGGCGCCGCCCGCTCGCTCCCTGAAGCTTCGTTTTCTGTCGTTATCGGGAAGCGACCGTTAGCCGGCGTGGGCAGTTTCGTGGCCCGCGCTTGCTATGCGCTTGCACGCCGCGATATTTCATGACTCGCACCGTTTGTGCATCGTGCTATGGTGCACGAATACTTCAAAAATACGTCCTTTTAATTCGAACAAATTTTCGGGCCCCTTCGAGTTCGAATTATCGAGATTCGACAGTAGTTTTAATTGTGTTTCGATGATACAAATTTCGGCTAATACGAATATTTTTCGTGACCCCATGAGATTCGTATCATCGAGCTTTTACTGTAATAGGCCCTGTGTATTAGACTTATTAGTCTTATACAAAGAGTGTTGCGTGTCTACTAGTTTCTCTATTAGACTAATAGGTCCTATTGGCCTCATACAGATTGTTGCTGGTCTGATACAACATGTATTGCTGGATTCCGCAGCTCTTGTTTGCTGGTCAAAAGTTGATTAAAAATTAGACTAGCGGACCACTTGGTTGCATGAAGAGGTGCTTCTAATTAATCACTGAATAATTAAAAATTCTGCTGTACAATTGTGCAGCAGACTGAGTTCGCACGTTTGCATTAGTTTCAGCGCACTAAGCTAGTGAAACTGGCCATCATCTCTCAGCGACATACACAAAAGCGATTTGCGCGCCTACATGGTCTTGCCAATTTTGCTTCACTGAGCCTTGTCGTGATGAGTTTTTGAGGAAACAGCTAGTGTTTACACCACAGCGAATACTTCCCCAAGAAAAAAAAAAAAGATAAAAAACGAACAACCAGCCGTATCTGCAAGGGAGAATTCCGGTGCCCGGTCAGCTTACGAGCGACGGTGCAATAGCAGCAACCATTTTTGTTTGCCGGTGAAGTTTCGTCAGTGTCGTATTTTCTGTTGAAGTGCGCATAAAGTAAATGTTAAACTTGCAACCTAAATTGCTAACTTGATACCGCATATAAAAGGCCGTAATATTTATTGACATCAAAGAGCAGTATCGAAGGGAAGGGAACACGGCGGGTGGGAAGGACATAAAACTGAGACCGTAGTCAGCCGTAGTTGCGCACAACACGTGTGCAATGACGGCTGCCATGTCAAGGCGAGGCGTCACGCGAGGCGTCACGCGAGGCGTGCGTGCATGTTAGTGAATCAAGTATGTGTTTTTAAGGAACCCGTAGTGTTAGCGCCTGCACAATCTCGTTCATGCAGTAGTATATTTGGATAGTATTATCTATGGCTGCTGTTGTGACTTCAAAACAACACAAGGCAACTGTTTTACCCCTGTCCTTCGCGGCTTTGTGGATCTATCAGCGTGCATCGATGTGCAGTGTATTCCCCCATACCGATTTACCATTTCGAGGTAATTATACTTCGTATCTATGCTTCTATAGTACAGTAAGAAGTGTTTTCTTTTTCTTTTTTTTTATCCTGACGGTGGACGTAAGTACTTTTGTACAGTGCCGTCGGGCCGATTGCCGTGTGCGTTGCAACAATGACATGCATGTTTCCGACAACGCTGTGCAAGATTTCTGCCTAGAGTTCCTCATATCTGCTTACAGTTTCGATGGAACACACATCTTATGTTGATTTTGTGTGCTTTATAATTGTCCTGTCATGTCAGGTGGCATCATTTTTTATTATGATAAACATTTTGAGCTAGCATATATCACACTGTCCTAAAATTAGTTTGGTAATTGCGGAGCCACATTATTCTAATTAGGAAGCAAATATTGCCAGCTTAAACGTTTAGTGAGAGAACTAGCACCCCTGCTTTTAACTGTTTTTATATGTATGTATTTTTGTGCCCGGGTTTTTTTAACCACTTCCTCAAAAGGACGTCCTTTGGTCGAAGTCAACGAAAAGCTCTCAATCAAGATTGCTGACCTGACGAAGATCTCGAAAGAGGAATCTGTAAAAATACATGCTGAGCTCATAAATGCTTCTAGGAATTTTAGCAATTTTACCTGTTTTTCGTTCTGTATCTGGTGCATTGCAACATTTTCTTTCACACCAATAGACCTATTAGACTAACACTAATAGGCCTTAGACTAATACACTAATAGACCTAATAGATTGCATTAGTGTCAATAACCTAATAGGCTATTAGTTTTTGTATTGGAATTTTTGCTAGGGTACGCACGGGGAGGGGGTGTTTACTAAGGCAGCGGCCGTGCGGGCTCCATATCTTGAAAGCGACCTGTGACGTGGAAAAAGTGCGCGCCCGCGCGGCGTTGTACCATAGAGAAAGTGTTGTGCTCTGGCATCAACGGTGTACTGCGCGGACGCGCCCAGTCGCGTGGGCTGTATCTTGAAAGCGATCTGCGTTGGGGGCAGAGTCTAGGCTGTGTAGGTGCATTGGAAGCTCGTAGCTTTGTGGGTGCTGTGCGTTCTCGTAGCTCAGTTTGCGTTGAAGCGATAAAGAGCACGAAGGTCACATCGCTCACTGCTGCTGCGGCACTTCCTACACCAGCGTTTTGATAGCGAGTGTCCACGCTCATTGATTGTGATGTGTACATGTTTGCCTGTGTGCGCAGTCACTATGCTTGTTAATATGGTTAATATGTGAATGTTTACAAGTTTATCCGGTAAAATTACTATCCTTACATTGTATAGCTATCTAGTAATTTGCTATCGCAATCAATGCTTCGGCTTTCAGATGAAACTGCAACTTTTTTTCAAACGTAAGAATTAAAACAAAATTGTGTGCAGTTCCCCACTACTCTCAATTCCCAATTTTTCCTGTTTCTCGGCTCTTGCATTTTCCGGCTCTTACGTTTTTTGTGTTTTTAATGGTCCCGTGAAAAACGTATCAGCGGGGTTCTACTGTAGTTCTACTGTACATATCTAATGTGCTGTTTTACTGTATAGTTCTACTGTGCAGCTCTATTGTAAGGTTATAATGAATAGTTCTGCATATACCTACCATACTGTTTTACAGTACAATGAATGAAAATGTACAAAGGCTTGCACCAGTATGCACAAGCCCGAACATGCACACACCTTTCATGTGTGAGCTGGGCAGCTAGGCGCGACCACGTCTGCTTGAGCACCAAGTCTCGGCCTGACCTCGCCTTAGCCTCATGCAGGACCTCCTTGCGAAGTGCATGCAGCAGCTCTGCAACTGACCGAGTCACCTTGGCTCCTTCGGCGACCACCTGCGATGCCTTGGCCTCAAGCTTCCGCAGCCGGCCATTCTTGCTGCAAGACAAAAAAACAATACACATTGTGAGGGTACCGGGCCAAAGCCAGGTGGCGTAGAGTCGCAAGCATGAGACGGTAGGCAACGGTGTGTGGCGGGCAGGGGAACAAGGAAGGCGTGTGTGCATGGTCAGCATGCGGGGAGCGCGGGAACAACGAACTGAGCGAGTGAAGTAATCGGCGGAGCAAGCCGCGTGCGGTATGGCGGGATGAAACGCAGACTGCGTGTGCATGCGTGCGCCGAGGATTTTTCCTGAAATAAAGAATGTACTTGACAACATTCAACAGGCATTCTCACATACAAGGTAACTTGCTTGGTTCATGTCACTGGCTTAGGCACAATATTGCTCATGCTCACTAAAATCGAAATATCCATAGATAAAGGCAAAAACAAAACAAAAATTAAATTAGCAGCGGCACTCCTTGCACATATGCCAAAGCATGTCAGCTTTCATATATAGCTAGTTAGGTGACACCATCTGAACATCAAGAAGAGGAACAAGGGCTAAAGGTCATGTGGCCTGACAGAGGCTCTTGCTCCTAAGCGCATTCGGCAAACATGATATTCAAAGCAAATACAGCACAGAAAATGAGTGAGTACAATGTAGAAAATACAAATAAACAAGATAGACTTGTACAATTACTACATGAATATACATTCTATGCTTGAAAAATTCTTGGTCATGTACTTTCACATTATGGTGCAGATTAAAACATACATGTACAGTGCATAACAAAATGCTAGTGCAATTGCATTTTAGTTATAATGAATTTGAGAATGTATGAGATAGCTTTTTATACACTGTTTAAAATGGAGTGCATAAAAATGAATTTTTCTTCAACGATGTTTAGTAGCTTAGGGATTTGGTAGTTTAGATCTTGACGTCCATAGTTAGTATATGTAAATGGTGTTGTTCTGATTTGACTGCGTAATGGGTATCGAGGAGGAGAAATGGGTAGGCTGACAACATGGAGTCTGCATTTTTTTTTATATGTAAGAGTAATCTATAATAAAGAAATTGATTTGCTCGGATCAATGAATGTTTGTTAAAAAGATTGTGTGTGGGTATGTCTCGCAGCCTGCCATGGTAGTTTTCAAAAATTCGGACTACTCGATTTTGCAAGTTTAATAACTTCTCAGAGTTTTTTGCTTCGTTGTTCCCCATATCAAGGCACAATAAGTTAGCTTCGAGTAAAAAAGGGCATAATACATTGCTTTCTTTAGCCATAATGGTATTTGGAAGAAACTATACCATCTAACCACTGCATGGATTCTCTTTCTCCATGTAATCCTTGCCTTCAATGACCTTTGCTGTGTTCCTGCATCGTAATGAGTGAAACCAGCATAAACAGTTGAGTGAGTCACGCAAACTACCATGCAACAGTATAAAACTAGATGAACAAATTATTTTCTCAGGCAAGCTCTTAAATGCAGTGGGTGTGCCTGCATGTATTTATTCTTTTCCACTAGTGTGTGTTGTGTGCTGTAGATTAGGTAAGACCAGCTCTAATGTGCTTATGTCTGTGGGAATCCTCGGGTCCCATAACCGCCGCACACGCGGCGAACGTCACGTCGGGCGCATGCGAGCCAGCGAGGGTGGGGAGAAGGGAAACTTTCCTTTCGCAGGAGCACACGGGAATCGCTAGCGCTATCAGCACCACCGGGTGGGTCACGTGAGATCCCTCTGACATTGCCCGAGTCTCTTTGGTGACCAGCAAGCGGCGATAGCGAAAGGCTCCGCCGCCACTCCGGTTTTTCCGCACGCGGTTGGTCAACCGCGTTCTTGCCGCGGCAATCACCGCGGCCGCCCGTATTCCCCAGTTGGTAAGTCGGAAGCCCTTCTTTACCTAGTATATTATTCTCTTCGAGGTAACCCTCAGCGATGTCATCTATAGCTAGCTGGCCTGCTCGAAGTGTTAGTTGCAGTCGTAATAAATGCTGTCCGAGTGTACATGTGGTTGACGTCCATTGTTTCCTCGAGCTTGTACCGGACCACGGTTGATGGGCAGGCATGCGCCAACCGCGGGGCTCGGTGTGCCGAGGCAGGGAGTCATTGGCATTCCTCCCCCGTATCCTGACACGTAATGTTGGCAAGTTATCTCAAGATTGTTTGTCATTTATGCCAGGACATCGCATTGTCTTCAGCGAGCATTATAGCCTATAAACACTTTTTTTTTTTTCTGTCGAGTTTTGCCTGCCAAGTTAGTGTGGTCCTGTTGTGTATTTAACTGCAGCCTATGCTACCCTCTTTCAGGAATATTCGAAGACGATAGTTCCTAAATGTAGTAAAACAAGCTCCAAGCTGACTCAAATGAGAACATCAAATTTTGAAAGCCCCACCCCGTCTTCTACAAGCTCTAAAACATTTGAAGGTTCTTGTACGGCACATATTTTCAGCATTTATTGAACTTCAGAAATATCTGCATTTATATGCATCATTAGTATTTGTAGCCATAGGCTAGTAAAAGGTCCATGTCAGACCCTATGATGCAGTTACCCATCAAATGAGGTCTCTGTCAAGGACATTCCAGATTAAGACCCATTTCCTTTACCGTTCAGGGCCAAGAGCAGTCTGTGAAAGCCAGGTCTCCCGCTGGGTTGTCCACTGGTTCAACCAGCGTTCTTTGATCTGCTCCTCGTTGGCATGAACCTCCTGCCTGGGATTTCTTGGCATGACGCTGGGCAGCTCCTGAGCCAATACGGCCACCAATGACACGACTGCGCTGCCTACACTGGCATCAGAACGGGCTGCCGATCCACTCAGCATCTCTTGCACAAAGGTCCTCACTTGCAGGCGAATCTGAAACACATGAATGAGCTAACATGAGTGAAGCCTTCCACACTGAGCTTGCAAAAGCTTGAACAGCTTCCAATGAACTATGCCTGCATGCAAGACACGTGGGCATGGTGACATAGTTGCGGTGATGAGGTGTTACCTTCAATTTTCTCCCATTCTCACACAGCTGACATACAGATGGTTTTGAGAAAGCTATGGTGTGCCAGAGTCACGAGTTCTCAGCAAGGGGTGTTTTCTAACTGCGATGATCACAGTATCACGGCTCGTTTTTAAGAATCGAAGTGGTCACACACGTGTGCCACCCTTCTTAAGTGCACTAACTTGACATTACCACACACAGCAGTAGAAAAATGCTTATGTTACAGTGCTACATGATGGCACTTCTATGGGCTGATACTAAGCTTATGCGTGGCATTATGCTCAGGATATGCCAATGCCAGATGATATCAGCCTGCCATACTTTGTTAAGTATCCAGTGTGTGTTGTGTCTGTGTCTACTGTTGGCATCCCGTTTTATTTTGTGTACGCTTGTGTATCCCACAGGCCCACTCAGATGGGTGCACAAGCAAACAATCAAAGGCGACACTGAAAACCCAGGAGAAATATTTTGGTTGGCACTAACCACTGTACTAGTATGAGTAGACGTAGATAAGTGAAGAGAGAGTGTGTCCTATTGGCCTCTCTTCAGTAATCCATCTCTTTCACCACTAGTAGAATCTTTAGTCTAGAACAAAAGCATGTCAGCACGTACTGCTGGAGCAGGTGAACTATTTTTTATGTGCACAGAGAAGCAACCGTGATATAAAGTGACATGCATTGACTGAACAAAGCTGACAAGTCTCTCGTGAGGCTTTTGCATCAAAAGTGTCAGTGCTAATGCGAAAGAACTAAAATGGCTCCCAAACGAGCCACCGCTGATTCAGTCTTTCTTCATGATTCATCATATGATCACTGTATTCCTCCATTATGTACTACCAACCAGCTCAGATATCCATCCCCCTAGGAGAGCTGTATCTTAACTTTACAGATGTCAAAATTTGCCATGCAAGCTGATTCTGGACAGACTTTTCCAAGAAGGCGAGAACTTGCGTACATCGCTCGATGACCCCAGCGTCATCTTGAGGGCTTGCCTGTGCTGCTCGCAGGACATGAGAACCTCTGCCACGTGGACACGCAAGGCCGCGTGTTGGCCAGGAGCGAGAAGGTTGACGCAAAGCCTCGACAGCTGTCACGGGAGATGAAGTGAAACCAGCATTTATTATCAATAACTAATGTGAAGCACTACCAAACATAGGTGAAGGAAAATATGGCTCTTTGGGCCTACACTTCTTTTATTTTAAAAATTAGCACACCTGAGAAGGCATGCTTCTCCCAAGCCAACAAACATTACCACATTTCCTGTGACCTTGCTTCCCTCATTTGCTAAGTGGATTTTTGTTCAGAAATGCTTAAGGTTGTGTAGAGTGGTTGACAGGGAAGCAATATGTGATGCGCATCACTGAAAGGAGATATAATTTAAAATTATGAGGAGTGCCATAAAACATTACTGACAAGTCCTTGGAAAAGAATAAGAAACAAAAATATGTGCGAAGCATCAGACCTGGAAATTATATTTTCAATGTTCCGATCATATGAACCAGAAAATCCCATGAACTAGGACTGTGTCCAGCAAGGCTTTTCTGCATTGCTCTCAGTGAAGCAAAGGTGTATACATCTAAAGGTGTACATCAAAGGTGCAACATTTTGTAGTGTAGGGCATAGAGTCAACAATATGCCTTAACGACTAAACAAACATTATATAAGTATGCTGTCGAAGTACCATGGAAGGTGTTCCATAAACAGCAAGCGATTACTAAACTATGTTGGCAAGTCCCATCTGTGAACCTCCACAACTGTGTACGTGTCGTCGAATTTTGCAAAATTCAACATATAACCGAGAAATCAATTTTACTGAAATGCCAGCTTTTGCTGTGATACAGTAGCAACAGCTGGTTGGCCCACCAAACTGCAAGACAGCTGTACGATTGTAAACAATGTGGGAATCCTCGGGTCCCATGATCGTTGCACACGCACTAGGCAGGATGGGTTGAGGGGAAACTTCGCTTTCGCAGGCAGCGCGCGGGAATCGCAAGCACTATGAGCGCCACCAGGTGTATCACATGAGATCCCTCTGACATTGCCCGAGTCTCTTTGGTCACTAGCAAGCGGCGATAGCTGAAGGCTCCGCCGCCGCTTTTGTATTCCCGCACGTGGTTAACCAGCCGCGTTCTTGCCGAGGTCGCCCGTACCCCCAGTTGGTAAATCGGAAGCCCTTCTTTACCTAGTGTATTACTGTCTTCGAGCGAACCCTTAGTGATGTGAACTATAGCTAGCTGGCCTGCTCGAAGTGTTACTTGCGGTTGTAATAAATACTGTTCGAGTGTACACGTGGTTGTCGTCTATTGTTTCCTCGAGCTTGTACCGGACCGCAGTTGATAGGCAGTCGTGTGCCAACCGTGGGGCCGTTGGCATCCCCCCTTATCCCAACAATGACCACAAGGCTTGGCTTGGCTGGGACTGGGTTAGAAATTAACATAATACAATGGATGACTGCATAGGTCACTGGCATGCCCACAGTAAAGTAATTACATTAGTTTGGGAACTACACCCGCTCTTCAAGCAAGCACAATAATAGAAAAAATGCACAGCGCATAATCACATACCCTCAGATTTTCATATTTCTATCAAATCACATTCATGGTGACCTGTTAATTTTCAAGGCGACAACATGCGATGAAAAAAAATTTAGTGCTCACTGAAAGCTCCTGAAACAAGGCTGGAAGTTAAGTTGGTTTCACCTGAAACATTATTGCCATAAGCAACCATATGCATGCTAACATATTACAGTAAAAGCTCGATGATACGATCACGGCTAATACGAATTTCCGGATGATATGAATTTTTCTGTGGTCCCGGCCGAGCCCCATTACTTTGCAACGTGCTAGAGAACGGTTGTTACGAATCGATTTTCAGCCTGCGTCAGTTGATACGAATAAACGCCGCCCCACCGACGGCCGCGAAAGAGAACAGCGCGCAGTCACGCGCTTTCTCTCCTTCTCTTTTGGTGCGGAGGCGCGGCGCCGGACAGTGCGGACTCCCCGACTGGGCGCGAAGAGTTTGAAGCGGTGGCACTTTTGTACTTTTCCTCCTTTTCTGCGAGCGGTCAGATGGAGTGGCTGCTGCGCTTCGGGCCACGTTCTTCGTGTTTGCGCCATTTTGCCTAGTCGCAGCGAGCTATGTCTCGCAAGCAGAAAGCACTCTCCTTTAAAGAGAAATTAGACATTCTTCGAAAGGTCGATGAGGATCCCAAGAGGAAGCGGACGGAGTTGGCTAAGGAGCTAGGCCTCGCAACGTCAACACTGAGCACAATTGTTGCACAGCGAGACTATCATGAAAAACGTGCTTTCGTTCAACGTCAACGCGAAGCAAGCGAATTCGAACACGCTTATTTCGAACATACCGCGCACCGACAATGCTCTTAGCAGCGCGCCAAATCACGCGGCGGCACCTCCGACCGGCATTGCTCCGACACCGCCATAGAGCAAAAGCTCAGGAGAGACCCCTCAATGCCGCACGCGAAGGAACGGGGGGGAGGGGGGAGGAACCCGCGGCGGAAATTTCCTTCTCTCTCAAATTACAAGGTCGCCGTTTCTGCATCGCATCGGAACAAGCGTGTACGTGCCGACTATAGTGTTCTAGACAACCGTATTCTAGCACACACTAGTGTCGACGTCTCAGCCACGCGGCTAAAATGGCAGTGAACCCTTCTCCTCTATTTTCTAGTCACATGTTGACCTTGCACACTGCGGCAGCAGCGCAGAGGGAAGCAGCGGCGGAGGCACAGTCGGGCCAACGAAACTGCCACGCCCGCAAACGCTCGCTTCCCGATAACGGCAGAAAACGAAATTTCAGGGGGCGGCTAAAATAAGCTGGCGCCAGCACGGCGGCGGGCGCGCACGGAGTCGAAGGTGAGAGAGCTACAAGGGAGTTGAGAGGGAGGGCGAGGGGAGCCACCGAAGCGGCGGAGTTGACGCGGCCAAATCCGCTTCCCTGCCGCCCTCCTCCCTCACCTTCGACGGTCTCCGCGCACACCCGTGTGCCGGCGCCGCCCGCTCGCTCCCTGAAGCTTCGTTTTCTGTCGTTATCGGGAAGCGACCGTTAGCCGGCGTGGGCAGTTTCGTGGCCCGCGCTTGCTATGCGCTTGCGCGCCGCGATATTTCACGACTCGCACCGTTCGTGCATCGTGCTATGGTGCACGAATACTTCAAAAATACGTCCTTTTAATTCGAACAAATTTTCGGGCCCCTTCGAGTTCGAATTATCGAGATTCGACAGTAGTTTTAATTGTGTTCCGATGATACGAATTTCGGCTAATACAAATATTTTTCGTGACCCCGTGAGATTCGTATCATCGAGCTTTTACTGTATAACAGTAATACTTTATGAAAAATTGTGGCAGGAACCATTGAAGATGATGGTCAAAGTCACGAGACAGCTTTCTCGTGTAACCTGCTGCATATCCCCATGCCATCCCTCAATAGCGAAACCTTATGGGCCTATCAGCAGATGCACAAAGAGGCAATCTCACTGCCAACCACAATGCCAAATGATACCACGACATGGTAGACCCTGCTATAATCATAGCTGTCAGCACGCAAGTTGAAACTCCGTAGCATCCCCCCCCACTATCTGTAGTATCATGGCTGCAACTTCGTTGCAATAGCTACCCATCAAACGGCCGTGCTCGACGCGAAGGTGCCGGTTGTGGATGGGGCGCTATCGCTTTAATATTATACCCCTTGTGTCACCTTATCATATTAATTATGGGGCATTGGCCAAGAATGGCCTTATACGAATGTCACATATGCAGTGCCGATGTTGTCTGTCTGGGCACATGTCCCAAGGCCCATGTCTGCTCAGCAGGACGGCACCCAGCACACACCAAGTGGCTCAAGCTTACTCTCCTCCCACAAACATTTAGAAACATGCAAACCGCCCAGTGGGGGAAGAGCCAAAGAATAATACGAGCTCACCCTTGACATACATCTGTCAAGGTAAGTAAATCCAGCAAGAAATATGAAACTTTAGAAGAGACATCAATATGTGCTTAAGCCCATTATATACCTCAAGATAAATTGGTGATCACAATAACAAAATACCTGCAGTGCTTTCATTGAGGATCCCAGATTCGAGGGATGTAGAAAACCCACCTGAGGCTGAAACACGTGTTTCAGAGAAGACAGCACCCTTTCACGAGAGGAAAGCTTGCGTTTTGATTTCTGAAAGCACAAATCAGCATCCCCTGTTTGTAAAACGACTGCGCCCGCAGTCTCCACAAAACATCAGAAGCACACAATAAAAACAGGCAGTGAAAAGAAGTCAATTTCATGCATGCATCTTACATATACATGAAGGGAAAATGAATGTTGTGACCATCGGTAAGTATCACCAGCCTACACTGAGATATTTACTTGCCTTACTACAAGGCAATGAAAATACTGACATGAATCCAGCCCATGCCAGAATAACTACAGCTTATAAACTTTAAATTTACACAGTACGCTTCTGTTAATTCAACTCCAGTAGTTCTATTTTTCGGTTAATTCGATCCCAGCCAAAGGTCCTGGCCAATGCCCATGCATCTCTAGGGGTCAAACTTTCATTATTGCAATCCTAAAATCGGCCTTCACCAGATAATTCAAACTTGACCAGTCAGCACGCGTCCCACCACCTAAGCTGACCCCCCAACAGTGACCTCTTCAGTGGCAGTGTCTGTGTCAGCGGAGCTTAGGAGACAGGGAATGCATTGAGCACACATCTCTCGACAAAAATGCCTATTTTCGGCCCACCCACCCTAAGAAGATTTTTACACGATAACCATAGGTCATAATGTTTGATTACAGTATTTACCCGATTCTAATGCACTGTTTTTCAAAAAGAAAATCGAGCCAAAAATTGCCTGCACTGTGCAATCGGTTATGAAACCAAATCAGCCTTCGCAACGTTTGCGTGCTTTGCCGCATAGCACAATTGTATAGCGGGGAAACTGTCTTTAAAAAGTGTGCGGCGAAGCTAACTCGAGAAACCGACCACCATTCTGCAACAATTCTCTTCGCAATAAAATCGGGTGCGTGTTAGATTTTAACTTTGTTTAGGAGCTTTAATGTCCTTTCTACGTTAGTTTACTACTTTGGACGCATAGAAAGTGGGCGTGCGTTTGATTCAGGGGCCAGTTAGAATGGGGCAAACATTGCCAAATCAGTCAGCGGTGTGTTCTGGCATTTTTCTGTATCTTGTTTAATTCGACACGCCGGATAATTCGATCAATTTTGTCGGTCCCGTCAGGGAAAATTAACAGAAGTCGATCGTACTTTAACACTCAACAAGTTCAAATTAATGAATGAACCAATTTTTCAGTTTATATCAAAAGGTTCCCACGACCCATTCCCTATTACAACGAATTATTTACCCAGTGTAATTAGTTGATCAGTTTCTATTGCTTCTGCATTTTACTTGAGAGCCAGATCTAGTCATTACTATCCTAGCCATTCCTATCCTAGTCATTACAATCCCAGCCAGATCTTTTTTACTGCCATTGATTCATTCTAGTGAATAATATAAAATATTGAAGCAGCATTAAGGCGCATTTGGGCATTTTATTTTTATTACTTTTTTAGCTGTAAGACACCTACAAAATTGCTTCGACTCCTGACAAAGCCATAGGGTATCTATAGTTTCCTTGTTTTGTGAATATAATTTTTCGTGTCAAGAGTTTGCAGTATCGTATTTATAAACATTCTACTGGTTGATGCACAGCTAAGTACCAGAATTATTCAATGGCCTTTCTACCCCCTCAAAAAAGGAAACAGTTGAATGGCTGTAGGTTCCATTTCAAACAGTTGGATGCCTGTAGGTTCCATTTCAAATTGTTTCTAAAGCAACAAAAATGCAAGTGCATCAAGAATGATACAGTAGAACTAGAATGAAATGTGCACAGACAGAGGTCTCCCAACTTACTTTGCTGAGGTGACTTAAGGCTGTACCAGCAACTGCATTCCTCAACAGTGCAGCGACCAGTGAAAGCTCTGTAGGTGGTCTCTCGCAAGACAGCTCTGGAACATCAAACGCGCATTGCTTACTGTTATGCCCTATTCTCAAACCGGAAGGACCGATTCTCAAACCTTGTAGCGAACTGCACGAAGCATCAATGCCAGCCAGTGTTTAGTAACAAACATGATAATCTGAGACATGCACAGCGACATGAACAAAAGAATAATTAAAGAAGCGTGTCACATTAGCCGGAACAGTGCACAGTGTATCAGTCAGCCTAGTATCACATTAAGCGCTAAGGAGACTGAATTCTTGAGAAACACACAAAAGCGTTAAACAGATTGCTATGCCTTTCGTGCTTTGTCTCTTTTTCTTTTCTTGTTGCACATGCGCATTTTCTTAGCATTTGTGCCTTGTGTAATAAACATTCAGTTGAGAGTCAGCACTGTCTGTGAGTGCTTCTTTGTCGTTCCTGTCTGCTCTTGCTCTGAAAAAGCTGTTTGAACACGTGATGTCCTACTTTGGCTTATTACAGATTGGCAGTTGCCAACTTCGTGTTCTTGTCTTGTACATAATGTGACATGCAAATTGAATTATGCCAAAGCATAATTCAATCAGCATAATTAAATCCATCACAGTCTGCAAGCCATGCACTAATGCCCATCAGTGGCTTCCATCAGTATAGATCACCAGTGGCTTACGTGACAACATTTCTGCATATTTTGAAGTTCTCGATGGTAACTGCAACTGAATTCAGCAACAATTTTTCACATTTCATGACTTTTTCCAAAATTATAAAGCTTATCCAAAATGAGAAGACCTGCCTTATGGCAGGTATACCAAACGTGAGGTGTGATGTGCTGAATGCTTTCGATGCTATAGCATTTACTGGGATCATGGTCTTAGCTTCGCATACTAATTTGTCACACGAAGCCTAGTTTTAGTCACCACTATTGAAGAATGAGCTAAACATATATTTGTCCAACAATCTGTCAGATATTTGGCAAACATTTGCCTGTGATAGCTACTTCTATTAACTAGAAAAAACAGCTGCGCACCTTGGTATATCACAAAGTCACAGGCGAGGGCAAACCAGGCCCCCATCTCTCTTGACAGGGACGACATGGAAGGAGCAACAGATTCGCGTGGTCCGTTCGTATCGGAGTAGTTCAGGTGCCGTCCGCCATGGAGGTCCGGTGACAATGGCGCCACATCTGCCATGATTGGTGTCGGTAGGGAAGCAAACGCCTCAAGAAGTGATGGTGATGACTGGCTTCTTTTTTCTGTAAAAATATCTTCATTTTTATCTCCCCGTTTGGTTGTCAACGCACAGTTAAAATAAAACTTATCAGGACTGCACCATTTTATTTAAATTGTGAAAGTCTGAACAATCTAGAACTGAACAGTATGTAGTACAAGTAAAACAATGATTTAACACACTAACGAGAACATATATGTACAAAGCCCATGTCTACGCATCTTCCTACAAGACAACAAATAACAGCATACACCCCATACATAGAGCTAGCAATAATGCTGAAAAAAAGATCTTATAACAACTCATATAACAGTTCTCTATAAATGACCTACTTATTTCAGAAAACATGTTTTGCCACTAAGTGTTTTTATAGAAGTTATAATACAGTGCATTGTGAATGTCTTTCTACAACGACTCTTTGCCGCAAAAGCCACATAGTGAAAAAATCTGTGATAATTTAACAAATGGAAAATATTTGCTATTGATATTAACCACACTAGAATGGTGATGGTGTAGTGAACTTAAAGGAAAGCAAAAATAGACAAACATTTCAATGGCAAATGAGAAATGTTAGTGGACTGCTAAAACTTTTTTAGCTGAAGCAAGGAAAACAAAACAGAAACCAAGAGCTGAATATGACCCACAATTAGAAATGAGCATGACTTCTGAATCTGGATCGATTATTATCACTTCCATACATACGTGTCATGCACTCTTCAATACACGGTGTCTTATTTTCATTACTGAAACACGGACAATTTCTTAGTAAAGAGTTACAGACAGCAACTTATGGCAGCGGGCTCGTCAAGCTGCTCAATGGTAGCTTTTATTCGCCGCTCCTCTGTCTGTATATGAACTAGATGAAATAAAATTGATTGATTCATGGAACTGAACTCCACAATAACAAGCCCACAAGAAAGCTTTTCTTTCACTGAAATTGAGGGACTGTAACTAATGATTAAAATACACCCTACCAGAACAAGAACACAGGATGCATTCACTGCAATGCTGCGTTTTCCAAATAGCTAGTTGCAATGTCTCAATCCTGGAATAGACTCCAACTAGCTAAACATATTTTTTTCTGGTTGCCATTCAGATTAGGCAAAGCACTGCCAAAATTAAACTGAGGGGTTAATGTCTCGAAGTGGATTATGAGGGACACCATAGTGGGAGGTCCAGCGTTAACTTTGGCCACCTGGGGTTCTTTAACGTGCACCGAAAGCATGATATAAATGAGTGTTCTCGCATTGCAACCCCTTCAAAACACCGCCACTGTGGCCGGGTGTTGAACCTACAATCTTGTGCACAGCAGCATAACGCCGTAGTCGCTGAGCTACTGCGGCCGGTACAAAGCATTGCCAGTGGATGTAATCAAACTCACCTTCAGTGCAGAAACTCTCAATATGTTCTAGGGCCGACAGATACAACTTTGCTTGGCACTCCCTGAATAAGGGCACAACCTTGCAGGTCTCGCCTGCACAGCAGAAACATGTTGGTATAGCCCCTGAAGACAATGTGCATGCAGTAGAAGATCAACACTCAAAAGGCATTATTATTTTTGTTAGCATTCGCCATGTGAATTCATGCTCAAAAGGTAACACCGCAAAAATTCAGAGGGCTAAGCTGTATAGCATTCTTTAACGTACAAAACAACTAACTGCATGCAATTTATGGTCTGTACAGAACAGATAGTTGGAGAAGTTGGTTGAGCATAGTGATGTGAGTAAACGTGGCCAGAAAATTAGAAGGAAGGGACACTCTAGTCTGTCCCTCCACTCCAATCTGTCCATGATAATTGAGCGCATCATATGTCTAGTCAGTACAGTCATTGTAAGCTGACAATACTACAGTTTATAGTACTTACATATTTCTGCTAACAAGGCTGTGATTCAACCTGTTACACAAAGAATGTTTGGCTGTTTTTTTTGTTTTTTTTTTTCACTTGGTGGGCACATTCTGAAAGACTCTCTCATCGCCTGTGCAACATGTTATTGTCTCCATGGTTGCATACAGCAAATAGCAACAAGATAGGATCAAATGTGAACGGAATAGCCGCAACATGCCACACCACTACAGCTGTTTCATGTGCTACATTTCAACAACAGCTGCCATGTCTAATGCAACAAGCTGCTCAAAAGAATATGCCAAACAATTAAAACAAAAAGGAAATATTACAGAGAAAATGAAGAGAAACACTAACTCTGTTCAGATTGATAAAATATTCTATATAAACTCTTCATTTCTTGGCAGGAAATTGATTACTAGAAGTTAAAATGCTTTCTTTCTCATTTTCCTAAACAGGTGCTGTCAAAATCCATGGCAAGTTTGTGCGGGTACTTCAAGGTGGTGCCACAACTTGTCTTTCGTTCT